>NW_027103360.1:0-96632 GCF_902728285.1 Clytia hemisphaerica
CACCATCTTTTTACTTTTTTCATGCTTTCTTTTGTATGATTTTTCTGGAAAAGCTTGTCGATTACTAAAAAAGAATCACATGACTATGAAGCAGGCTTAGACTTTAGGCCTCCACATACAAGCATGGCTACTAAATCTTATTTTTTACTTTGTTGTTAAACAATGTAGCATTCTTTTTAACTTCAAACCTTTAAAATTAACCTCGAGCAATAATATTTTCTTAATGTGACTCTTCCATCGGTAAGTGTAAACCACAGGTTACAGGTTACAGGTTACAGGTCACAGGTTACAGGTTACAGGTCACAGGTCAGTGTTGGTCAGCTTCAATTACTGTAAAACACAAAGAAAATGTTTCAAAAACAGTTGTTAATATCAAAAATATAATTCCAAAGGTATTTTATTGATCTAGAACTATTTTAAAGCTAAAAATCTACCCACGTGCTGACCATGTGATTTCGCGTTTTATGCCGTGTATAACACGGACCTGTAATACTTGTATTATATACTACATCTATATCACACATGTAAAAAAATTATATTTTCAATGTTATACGCATGTTACGTATGTTATATACAAAGAATAAAGAAATATTCGAATATCGATCTCACCTTTGCTTTAAACAGCCCTCTAACAGGAAAATAGCTATTTCACAATCACTATGTCATATCTCATTTTATCTCCTGCATCACCTTGGGTATGATAACAAGAATTGATGAAAATAGCGTCAATGGGATTATATTTTATGAATGTTTCAATATTTTTATCCCCTACTTTGTATTTTTGATAAAATGACGTCACCTTTTTCATCTCTCTAAAACAGCTCTCTTGGAGTATTTATTGTTTTCAAAACCTGTCAATCTATATCCACTTGCATCGTCAGCATCCTATTATGCATGAAGAATATTTTATTGTTAATTGGCGTACAAAACCTCATACTTTGAGATAACATCATTATTTACATAATTTAAGTGTCATTTGTTGTCAATATTTCGGGTTGATGATTTGTCGTTTAAGTCTTCTAAATAACATTATTAACATATTTTGATATTACATTTCCATTACATATAATATTTTCAGGAACTTATGTTATGAGTTGTATGTTATGAATTGTATGTTCCGAGTGCGTTACAGTTTTCCGGTCTGTGTTTTGTTAACCTGTAACCTGTGACCTGTAACCTGTAACCTGTGACCTGTAACCTGCAACCTGTAACCTGCGGTTTACGCTTACCGCTCTTCCATCCAATCACTCTTTTGCCTAAACCAATGATTTCAAAATTTATTTATCAATTTTTATTAGCATTCTAGACTTTTTATTTGTAGAGGTCAACATCATTTTATCTACCCCTAATTTTTGAAATTAGCTAAACAAGTTGAAAAACTGACTTTACCCCTAATGACATAAAGTAATGCAGAGGGGTTTAAGCCCCCCCCTGAGATTTATCCTCTACCCAAATTTGAAATAGGCCCCACATCCTAAATACAGAATAAAAAATATTCATGTATGCTTAAAAGCTGAACTCTCTCTCAAAATTTTTTAAACTATCAAAAGACTTGAAAAGCCAGAAAAATAAAAGTTAAAGAAAATATATGCTGCAACTCCTGTGATAAGGAATGCGCAACGTGTATGAAATTCCCGTCTGAAAGTTACTCCTGCATTTGTGTTTTTCAGTTTTATAAACATGATTAGCAATTAGCTTAATTAGTAAGTTTTATATGAGAGATATTTGAGTTTCATCATTTTGAATTGAAAATTTGAATGGCTAGAGGTTAATGAAATCATTGGATTTCTAAACCTTTTTTAAGAAAATTGAAACAGGTTCCCCAAAATTTGGGGTGACTGTTGGATCGGAATCTTGTACACCATTAGCAACCCCTTTATCAAAATATATCAGATGGAATACGTGCAGCCTAAAGAAAATACGGCAAGACTTATGATTTATGGAATCAAAATGGTATCCTGAAAAACACAAATTCACAAGCTTTTTTCCCTCTTATTTAAAAAGACACTTTGAAACAAAGAATCTATTCGATTCATTAAAGAGATTAGGGGTATATCTTTGACGTTAAGAAGAGTTGCGTTTTCCAGTGCGTTGAATGGAATAGTCGTTTGGGAGAACGCGACGGTCTATTAAATAACAAATTACTCCAGTAAGTAGAAAAGGGATAAATTATCTTGTACCTAGGGGTGCTTTTTCACTACGCTAGATAGATAAGTGGTTCTCATCAACGGTCCTTTTCATAAATTTCTAAGAGTTGTAAAAAATATACAATGAAGATTCGTGCTTAACATCAGATTTTGATCGCTTCATATCAGCATTCCAGAAAATTGGTCATTAAACCTTTTGTTCTTCAAAAGAGCGGTAGACCCCTCTTGGATTAATGACCAATTAAGCGAGAAAGGCAGCATAAATAAATTGGTTGCCATAAAAGTAGCAGAATGTGCAGTGGGATTCTTTTGTAAAAAATTGGTCATATGGGAAAAGTGTTTTCTTTCCCGATAGAGTTGAAGAGCAAACTTTCATCTGTATTTTGATTTGATACAAAAGACGAGGAATCTTGTCACAGAAAATGTTCATTTGAAGGCTGTAATTCTAAATTCTTTGATATGCAAGTTGATGATTTTTAATAAAATTTTCTACAAATTCAAAGGGTTGTAAACGCTTTGACAACTGTTTTGGGAGTCAGTAATGCTTTCCTAACAATTTTCTTTGTTTCAGCTAATCGATTTTCGCCAGACAGTCTCAGTGAAAAACCACTCTAGGTAACAACTGTGTTGTAAAAGACAATCAATTAAATGACATTATCATTAAAAAAAATTTTGCTGGAGTAATTAGTTATTCAAAAAACTGTCACTGTTTCCCAAACAACTATGGACTGGAATGGAACAAATAGGAACAAATAAACATAGTTTGTTCATGGAGGTATAAAGAAACAGGAGATGTATGCTATTGTAACCAAGCTCATCCTACGATTATAAAATTTACAATGTATGCATGTTCATAATTCATATATCGTGCATTTTTAAGGGGGTCTTTTATGCATAGGTGAAATCTTATTGGCTCATTTAAGCTTAAGATATTAGATGAGACGAGATTCATTGCTTCTGACATCAGTGCAAATAAATGTTTGGACGAAAAAACAGTGAGGATCTTATCGCAATTCTCAGATTTACGGAAAACATCAGCTTTTTGCTGATTTTTACCTCGATTGTCCAAAACCCGTAACCTTTTTAGCTTGAGGGAAGAACAAAATTTTCTTTCCTCCAAAATTCTACAGCAACTTTCAGCCTGTACGCGGCCGCAATCAAAAAAATCATAACCACACTCATAAAAAAATTACGTTTGCGTCTTTTTTTACTGCTTTTTGCCTTGACGATATAATAGCAAACGTAGTAAGTACCGGGTGACCCACGAAAAAGTTCGGACGTTTCTCGGCGTCTTGAGGCCGAACAAATGTCCCAAAGTGCTTGGAGTTTTATTATTTAGAAAGTAGATATCCTAACTTAAAATCCGAGCCATTACTTTATAAATTTGACGCACAAGTTCCCTAATTATGAGCTTTTAAACTCAAAATCCACTTTTCGGAAAGTGTAAAAAACAGGTAAAAAAGGGGTATCAAATTAGGTATTTTTAGACGTTTTTGATATACAGTTTTTGAGAAAATTCCTTGAAAGTGCCAATTTTGATAAAAACTAGTCTTGTTTTAAACAAAAACTACTTTAAAAGGTGTTTTTAATAATTATCAATGTCATAAAACTCGTTAAATAAGTCAATTTATAAGAGATTTTCTAATTAATTGCATTAATTTAATACCTCTTTTTTACGTGTTTTTTACACTTTCCGAAAAGTGAATTTTGAGTTTAAAAGGTCATAAGTAGAGAACTAGTCGGTCAAATTTAAAAAGTGATAGCTCAAATTTTAAGTTAGGATATCTACTTTTTAAATACCAAAATTCCGAGCACTTTGGGACATTTGTTCGGCCTCAAGACGCCGAGGAGGGTCCGAACTTTTTCGTGGGTCACCCGGTATAAGCAGACTTTGCCTTTAATTGGCTGTAAAAAAAATTCTGCGTCGGTAGAAATTTCTCCAACTTTTAACAATGATAGAACACACCTACTTAAACAAAATTAGCCAGCGTATTTTTAATTTCGCCTAGCGAAAGTATTACGATCAGCTTCTGTGGTGGTTCGTGGTTTGGTGGATTTTTTTTGAGAAAACGAAAGTAGCAGTATTATTATGGCGTAGGCGGGCGTACTACGGGCGTACTACGGCCAATATTCTAAAGCTGGACTCACTCACAAAGATAAAAAGTGATAAAAGACAGGGCTTTTCTTAATAAATAAAATACGCCAGTGCAAGAAGTGTAACCAAGCCTTTGTAAACATTCATCGTGAGAACTTTTTAATGGCTGCTTGCTTGATTGCACATGCTTTTGAAACTTGCTGCTGCTGTACAAATTTTTATCATGTTTTCTGGTCTTTTGTAGAGTGTTTAAAGAGGTTTAATTTTCGTTTACTACTAAGTATTTTATGTTTGTGTAGTTAGTGAATGCACCAATAAATTGACCATGCTCAGTAAGTAGTACAAAAAGAGTTAATTTTCCACAACAACAACATATTTATTATACACTCTCTTTTCTCTTCTTCACCAAAATTACAAACAGCACAGGTATGATCTTTTTTTCCTTTTTAACTTTCACCAGATAGTTATGTGTTAATAGTGAAACCAGTTGTGACAAACAGTCAGTTTTAGCAGGTATTTCTTAGAAATCATGTCAATTGAAATTCAGCAATCATTTTTGTATAATCGAAACGACTCTGCCTAGACACTGCCGTACATTGTCATTGTACGGTGATTTACGGTGGGTACGGTGGGGTGTACAGCAAATTTCAATTTAACCTATTTTCACCGCCGTACAAAGGACAATTAGATCCAGCCCCACCGTACACACACAATAACAACCGCACAATGTACAGTTTATCCGATGAAGTTTGATTAATGTTCGATGAGTTTGGTTAGTACCGTGAAAAAGGGTAACTTGCATCAGTGGAGGCTAACATGCATAGCCCTCAAATGAATGACCTGGCTGGTCATTAAAATACAACTACGCGGCTCTGCTCGCAGCTCTACTCTACCATTTTTGTTTTGATTTATTTTTGTATTTCAATGACCAGCTGGGTCTTTCATTTGAGGGCTACTCTCGGGTACCTAATAGCCGGGGGGGGGCCGCTAATTAATTTTTCGAAAATTTTCCACCCAGGACATTCTTATTCCAACCCCCCCCCCCCGCTTATTGATTTTTGGGAAATTTTTTTTTGAAAGTTCCTTCTTTTGCCCTAATTCTGCTGTATCAGCCTCTATTTCGAACATTTTCCACCCAGGACATTTTTATTCCAACCCCCCTGCTTATTAAATTTTGAGATTTTTTCCACCCCCCCCCTGCTTATTCCAAACCCCCCGGCTATTAGGTACCCAAGAGTATGCATGTTAGCCTCCAATGATGTAAGTTACCCTTTTTCACGGTAAAAGTTCCAGCTTTTCCTCCCCGATGGGATGATAGATATTGGCTCGCTCTTTAAGCTTTAGCGTGGGCGTCTGCTAATAATAAGCCGTTGGATCGGAATGTAAAAAGAATGCATAACAAGGTAATAAATCAAACTAATCGAGCTTCAATCAAACTTCACCGATCTTGATACACCTTTTGCTAATTAGGATTTTCATTTTAAATAATGGTACCGTTGTTTGTACAAGATTCCCATTTCCGCACTAAGATTCTTGTTACTTTTCTGGAATCTTTCCCCTATATTTTTTTCACGGGATAAACGGCAAGAGATTGGGGAGGGTTTGTTTAATGGGATGCAGTTTAAAGCAGTTATAAAGGAGTCAAGCTAAGTTTAATCTCAAGGAGTATTATTTCTTTAAAGCTTTAAGTTGGCTAGTTTTTACCCTGTCATTTTCTAGTCCAGAAGCTGGAGCTCAACTTCTCAACTGCTTTTTGCCTTTAAGGCTGGAACTTCGATTTTAGAGGATTACGATTTTACCAATTTTACCAAAAGTGAGGCGGCAATCTTGCACTGTGCTACTTAGTTTCCGCCCTATTTTGCGCCCACAATAGAATGGTCCAAATACAAGGGGTATTCCAAATGATAAACGATGTCGTTCTGTAAGTGTTTATTTTCTGAGAGATACAAATAGTATATTGAATATTATTAACTTATTTATTTAAGTATTTTTGAGCCCAAATTTAAATATCTGGTTAAATAAAAAACAAATGATAGCAGTTCTGTTTTTTCAAACCCCCGGGAAAAGTTTTTTTGCCGACTTAGCTATTTTACAAATTTCGGAAAATAACTCCCATAGGAATCCCGATACATACTGTAACCCGATTAGTTCATTTCGGGGTTAGACCTGCTGTCCGGAGGATCAATAGTCACAATGTCCTAACCTGATAGCAGCGGTGTATGACGTGCCGTTTGTTTAAAAATTATTTATTGCGGTTAAAACGGAATGGCCATTTTCGCTTGTTAAAAGTCATATTTTTCGCTTGTTAAAAGTCATATTTTTCGCTTGTTAAAAATCGTATTTTTCGCTTGTTAAAAATCCAATTTTTCGGTTGTTAAAAATCTCATTTTCGCTTGTTAAAAATCCAATTTTTCGCTTGTTAAAAAATCTCATTTTTCGCTTGTTAAAAATCATATTTTTCGGTTGTTAAAAATGGTATTTTCGCTTGTTAAAAATCTCATTTTTCGCTTGTTAAAAGTCATATTTTTCGGTTGTTAAAAATGTTTTTTTCGCTTGTTAAAAATTTCATTTTTCGCTTGTTAAATAAGTCGTGTTTTTCGGTTGTTAAAAATGGTATTTTCGCTTTTTAAAAATCTCATTTTTCGCTTGTTAAAAGTCATATTTTTTCGGTTTTAAAAAAGTCGTGTTTTTTCGCTTATTAAAAAAACACGGTTTTCTCTTATTCTCTTTTTTCATAAGAAAAATCTGTAAGAACAATGAGGTTCAAAATGGCCAAATAATAACAACAATTTAAGAACAGGCTTGAGGCTAAGATGTCTGATATTTTGTTGACCGTTAATGGGCAAAATAGGGTAAAATAAGGCACAAAAAAGGTCGAGGCAAAAAACGATCTAAAATGCATCAAAAAATAAGAACATTGGGCTATTCCATTTAATATCCATACAGGGGGGGGGTGTTCGAACCTTTTCAGATCAAAAAATACCCCCTGGAAAAATGGGAAAATTTTCCCAAACCCCCAGGAAAAAAACAAAAATTTTCCGTAAACCCTGTGGATAATATAGGTAGCCATTGCTTTGACCCCTGACCCCTTGCAAAAACGCCGATTTTCACCTTAGACCCCTTGGAAATTCTTCTCCAAAATACCCCCTGGAAAGGTTCGTCCACCCCTGTATGGTTAATTTATGCTCAAAGTGCCAAAGAATAAGCTAAACTCGAGTCTACTTTCGATTGAACTTTGCCTTTGGAAAGTTAAGTTTTGATTTGAGAATAATCAGTAGTCAAAAGAAATTCTAGATATAAGAACAACTTGAGAACATTTAAGCCTGAAGATTTCAAAAGATCAAGAACAATTGAGACTCAGCCAAAATTTACTGGTTCACAAAATAACAAACGTGTAGACTAGATACAGATATTAAATGCATGTGAAATTTTGCTTTCACTTATCGACCACCGGAGGCGGTTTCTTTCATAGTGGTACGCTAATCTCGTTTTGCCTTGGCTCATTACTTTGTCTGCCATTTACTTTCGGTTTTTTTAACTAGATTACTCAGGTGTTTCTCTTTTTTTTCCCTGAATGTCTTTTATTCGGAATTGAATAATCGAGACATGATAAATGACTATATTGTAATCTGTTTTCAATGAATAATCTAAAATGTATTGGAGATGACATGAAGGCGTTAATATGTGCGCGCTCTCTTTCGCGAGCGTGATGCGTGATGGAAGGCGGTCGTTTCAGTGTGGTTTAGATCCACACTGTGACCTAGTTAATTTCGCCTTAGCGAAAGTATTACGATAGGCATTCAGCGGTGGTGTCATCGGACGAAAATTTAGAAAACGAAAGTACTCGATACGGTGGACGAACTTACTAAACTTAATTTATACTTTACACGTTCGTATAACCACGGACGATTTTCGCGGGTTTTCTTAGGATTACGTCATATATCTTTGTGTCTTCAGCTTCACAGTTTGGATTTTTCTTTATTTTCTTATAAGCATATACTTCATAAGAATCAAATCTAATAACTCATGATAGACGGTGATATACCTTTCGGTAATTAGTTCTTACAAAGTAAACAAGGGATGGCGCACAATATGAGCATATTTATTTTTCTTATAAGCATATACTTTATAAGAATCAAATCAATAACTCTTGATAGACGGTGATATACCTTTCGGTAATTAGTTCTTACAAAGTAAACAAGGGATGGCGCACAATATGAGCATATTTATTTTTCTTATAAGGATATACTTTATAAGAATCAAATCGATAACTCTTGTTAAACGGTGATATACCCTTCGGTAATTAGTTCTTACAAAGTAAACAAGGGATGGCGCGCAATGAAAGCATATTTATTTTTCTTATAAGCATATACTTTATAAGAACCAAATCAATAATTCTCGATAGATGGTGATATACCTTTCGGTAATTAGTTCTTTCAAAGTAAACAAGGGATGGCGCACAATATGAGCATATTTATTTTTCTTATAAGCATATACTTTATAAGAATCAAATCAATAATTCTCGATAGATGGTGATATACCTTTCGGTAATTAGTTCTTACAAAGTAAACAAGGGATGGCGCACAATATGAGCATATAAATTTTTCTTATATGCATATACTTTATAGGAATCAAATCAATAACTCTCAGGAATAAATCGCTTCGGATTTTAAAACACTGCCCAATCAGAACGACCAAGACTAAAATGCTGCACTAGCGCTTGTGATAGTGTTTTCGGCTGCCGGTACTTTTAATTATAAATCACAGCCTTGAGGCAAGTGCACCGAGGCAAGTGGGAAGATTGGCGCGAACAGTCGGGTGTTTAAGATAAAAACTGCAATTATTGCTCTTTTCGGAAATTATTGCCGAAAACGGCAATTTTTTTAACGATGAAATGCTGAATCAGCAAAATGTGTTGTCCTTTTAAGGGCAAAGATGTCAGAGGTGTTTGAAAATAGTAAAATTGCATCGAGATAAAGGTTTTTCGGATTTTTAAAAGTGATTTTTTCAATTTTTCGTTGCTCAATAACATGAAAAGTTCTAAAATAATAAGTTAAAAGATCCTGCATCGATGCGAAACACACACCAGAAAGAGATAACAAAACCCCCTTTTGAAATTTGTTTACATATGACTCGATTTTGCTATCTGCATTTCCAGCAAAAACCAGTTGACAACAAAACTAAACGAGGCACAGTGGGCCTACTTATCGCGAGGGTGTCAAATACCACGTGTTCAATAATAAAATCAACTTTTATTTGCAAAAACGGCAATAATTGCCGAAAACGGCAATTTTCATTTATTTACTTTTTTATTTTTCTGCTGATTCAGCATTTCATCGTTAAAAAAATTGCCGTTTTCGGCAATAATTTCCGAAAAGAGCAATAATTGCAGTTTTTATCTTAAACACCCGACTGGCGAAGGAAATGTAAAGTAAACAGAGTGGAGTTGATCCAGATTGGATGTTTTGTTGATGCTAGTATTTTACTTTTCGTTTTGAAGATTGTATTCTAATTTATAGCTAGTTAGCCCTTCTTGTTTCTGTCGGTTTTTATGATACAGTGATAAGCTTGACCTAAATTCTAAATCAATTAATGTCCTTTGTTTTTCTCATTAACATTAACATGATGAGGCAGAGAACCCACCAGCCAGGTGAGGGAAGAAGGTGTAGTAGTGCTTATTTGCCTTTATTATAGTTCTCTACGCAACAATTTTGCTTCCTTATGCCTTAATTGAATCTTTGTTATTTTTTATCTTTGCTATAGTCTTGTACCTCTGCTCTGCAATATTGCTTAGTTTCTATATTTGCTATTTGCGTAATTTGGGGATTTGCTCCGCAGCAGGTCCTGCATCATATTGGCAATTCAATGCAGGGGACAACTATGACCAACTATGTTGGGAGTTGGGACAGCAGTTGTCAAAGCAAAGTTGACTTTTATATACGCTTGACATAATATGTTTTTTGGGCGCTCAAACAACCACAACACCACCACAAATTTAGGATGATTTATGTTCAGAGCGCATTTTTCTGATGATTTCAGCACCAACTGACCGCCTGTATGTTCAGAGGGCATGCATTTTTCCGATGACTTTAGTGCCAATCGACCGACCGACTGACTCACATTTTGGGGCTGTAAATGATGCGAACACAACTAACTTACATGAGGCCCTGTGAGGCCTTTCATTTACATTCAATTGCAAATTTACAGACCAGAAAAATCTTCTGTTAGGAGCTAATCAAATGAAAGTTACCCCTTGCTTAGGGGTCACTCACACAGTTACCCCTTGCGTTTAGGGGTCACTCACACAGTTACATCAATATGCCAAAAACATTTTGTTCAACCACCTTCACTTCAAGGTGAAAGCCACATGAATATATGGTTCATCCTATAAAAGGAAGTTCATTCTATGGTGGCCTATCTTGAAGTGAAGGTGGTTGAACAAAATGTTTTTGGCATATTGATGTGACTGTCACAAATCGATTTTAGGTTAGAAGAACGTCACTTGACGTATATGGGTGGGTGGGTTAAAAGTTGTTGACGTTTTTCAGAAACATCGATTTTTCATTCCATGCAAAATATTACTTCTTGCCATGTTTCTGTTTGATCGCTTCGTTTGTTTTGAAAACCAAAACGAACGGTCCGATTTTTATGTCTTTTCTTTGTTTGACGCACCGAACGGCCCTTGAATTTTTGCAGATGGCCGTTCTTTCTGTCGCTACATACTACGGAGATAATTAACTATATAAATATATACGGGAATTTTGTGAATAAGTTTAGTAATTATCTCCGTTTCTTTTTTTTTCAAATTTAAACTATGCGAGCCGTAGTGAAAATCAAGATGGCTGACAAAACAGCGATGAAGGCAGTTTTTATCGATTTTGGGTAGGTGGTTCAGCTTTTAAAACGTCAATTGACGTTCTTCTAACCTAAAGTCGATTTGTGAGTGACCCCTTATTAAAGTAACCCTAACTGAAAGCTGTCATAAACATCAGATACCATTTAGATAGTTAATTTTCTCCATGGCTAAATAGATTTTTTTTTAAATACTGCCAGAATTGAGTAAATTACCATTTCTTTATAATTTTATTTGCAGTTTCAAAAAGCTAGTGTTTGAAAACAAGATTGCAGCTAGTCTGTTTGTTTTCCGTCACCCGACCGACCCTACCTCGAAACCTGCCAACCCAAAAAAATTTATTGCTTGCGAAAACGAAAGTGACGTCACACGTCAATTTTATTGCCATTTTAAAGAAATTTTTTTCCTTCAAAAACTTCAAACAATAAAAAATCAAAATTCCCATCTTGTTTGTCTCAAGCATATGAATTGTAAATTCCCTGCTAGCACTTCTGTTTTTTATTCAAAATTACCTAAATGGAAACAAACTGTTAACCCTTCCATGGACGAAAATTTCATAAATCGCCAAAATAAAAATAAAATTCCGACCGACCCACCTCCAAAATCTAGGGTCGGGTGACGGCAAACTAACAATTTTTTAAGCCCAGCCCTATATTGATTTGTCAAACAAAAAATACCAATATCCCCTTTATGATAAGCTTTTAATAAAGATCAAGGAAGAAAATTTTTGTAGATACTTTCATGACTTGTTATAAGTGAAATATATTATGGGGACTTAAAAAATGACCAAGTGGTCCCTACCGAAATGATTTGGACCCCCCTTTCATGCAGACCAATTTTCATAACATTGCTCGAAAATACTCTACAATATACATGTAATCCCCCCTTCTTGCTATCCCCACTTTCCACTGGAAAATTTGCAATCCCCCCCCCCTTCTTGGCTTTTCGGGAAGGTGTCATCCCCCCTTAAGAAAGGGGGGGAACGAAATATGAGTAATTCATACAAGGTTTTTTCAAACCTATTCTCTTGAATATAAAACATAAATTTAATAGTAGGATAAAAATGCTCAAAACATCTAGGATTTAAATTTAAAAAATACACAATAGTTGATGAGTATAAACATCAGTCAAAATTATGAGACATCTGTTTTGAAATTCAGTTTCAGTTAATTCTATAAATTGACATTTTTAACATTAGGTTAAATTTCAAAGGTTATGATAGATACTTTAAGAATACACAAAAACTTTTTCAATCTCAATCTAGTTATTAAAAGGTTTCTTATCAAGATAATACAGATATTTAACATGTTAGGACTGCAGAGAAGTCCAAATTTGTGACCATATGCAAATAATTCAAAGGACGCAACAAACCTTTCTTGTCTTTGCAGGTAATTAGACTGCTGTTGATGCTGTTACTATAAGTATAACTACAATAGCTGGGGGATTGTGGGCTAAATTAAGATGGAGAATAAGCCAGCAAAACTGTTTGTAAGTAATGCACATTAAAGGTTATAATTTTGTTCAAGTCTCTATTGCTCTAACAGCTTTTAAAAATTTGTTTTCGTTTGCTTTGTTCATTATATTGGCTGGCAGTTTGTTCCAATTTTTCACAACATCTGGGAAGAATAAGGATTCATATGATTTGATCGATCCCAGTATTTGTTTGAATTTCATATTTAGGCAACGTTGCTTGTCAGTGTAGTTAGATGTTCTTCATTTATGTGTTTCTTTCCATTTAATAAATCAAACAACATTTTTAAACGAGATATAGCCCTTCTAGACTCAAGGGTTGATAATTTTGATTAAGTCTTAATACTGTTGTACTATCATTGTATGTATGGATAATGGGTCTTAGGACCTTTTTGATACTTAAAATATAGATAGATAGATAGATAGACAGTGAACGACCATTTTATTGTGCATCCAGCCCAGCGATGTAGGAGAGTCAATCAGGGGATGCACACATAAAACATATTATTGATGGTCACCCTTACTTAACTATGGTTCCTATCTATAACAAAGAGGGAATCAGAAGATGTTATCTGGAGAGAGTATATGATACAAGACCAGCTTTGGATAGTGCTGTGCTATGGTGCTGCACTCTGAAATAATATACTGTCCTTATAACTATCGTTCCAAAAGTTTGTCAACATCTGACAACATTTTGGAAAAGTTTCAGACAACTTTTCGAATATGGAAAGACACACATTATGTACCATTTTGTTTTTTCTTATTTTCAAATGACTTCACATAGGAAAGGAGAGCTGGGAGGGTGAAATTTTTGATTGAAACTAGATTGGATAAGCTAAAAATCATAATCTATTTTGTTAAGACAGACCTTAAACTTGACATTTCTAAACCCTTTCTCGATTGACTGAGTTTTTAACCTAAAGTTTGTCTTTAAAAAAACGAAACTGAAGAATAAAGAAATCGTCACAAAAGTAACTCTTTCATTCTAGGACATTATCGCTGTAAAAAAAAATTCAAAATATTTATTTAATAAAAAGATGCAACCCACAAAGCCCATCACTGATTGACATTAAGAGTCATTAATAAATAACAAAATAGGGACCATTTTATAGTCAACCAGATGAAAGTTTTAAGCTGTTTTTTCACAGTTTAAGATTGAAGATGTATCGATATTAAAATGGTGATCATAGCTCAAATTCTACAAGAAGTTTTAGTCATTAGCTAGCCTTTTTTTTATCTGATGGCCAACTGACTGGCTATGAGTGGTTTTGCCCGCAAAACAACAGTTTCAATATAAGCCTTGCTTTATGATATAATTCCCATTATTGTTTCAGTTGTAAGACAAATCAATACTTGTTTTTGGTACTGAAGTTTTAAAATGTCTGATAACAATAGTGGCAAGAATGATTTGAAAAGAAAGCGCATTGGTAAAAATGGACCTTACGAGAAATCGGTAAAAAGCTTATTTCAATTTTAAGTTAATCTTTTCTGATGGAGCGTGAAATTGTCTAGTAATTTTCTGTAAAAACTTATTAATAATTGTCATTTTTCAGCTCGCTTACATTACAGATGGCAGAATGCGTCGAGCTAAAGAGAAAGCCAAGCTTGGGCAGTTGGAAAAAGTTGTAAGTTTTTTGCTTTCAACAATTACAATTTTAATAGGATGTTATTCTTTTTGTTGAAGGAATAGTTAGGGTAATAGTGAAAAAGATTTTACACAAGGAGGTTTTGATTTTTTAGGTTTATGAAATATCTCTGCTGACAAAGACACCAGTTGCTGTTATGGCCCTCAACTCCTACTCCCAGATTTGGATTGCAGGTAAAGAGCGATTTATTATGAACTTCTAAGCCTTTTATGTATATTAGCATTAGCCATACTTGCCTATGAAATTTACTTTCCTAATTAACTAAATCAGTAGGGTCAGATGA
The DNA here is from genome assembly GCF_902728285.1 of Clytia hemisphaerica. Taxonomy (NCBI): domain Eukaryota; kingdom Metazoa; phylum Cnidaria; class Hydrozoa; order Leptothecata; family Clytiidae; genus Clytia; species Clytia hemisphaerica. The sequence goes on from NW_027103360.1 coordinate 14,495, forward strand.
GTTATTGATTCAAGCAGGACCTCTGAAAATTTAGATTTTTTAAACACGCCTATGATTTGATTACTCTACACGAGGAGGTCAGGACCAGATAGCAAACCTAGGGTTAGGCTATTAAAAAGTCACTTTGTTATTGATACCAAATTGAGGGGGTAGATCCCCCTTTTTGAAAGTAAAAGAAACTTTTAAGTTGATGAAAATACCAAAGTGATGAGGTGAACTCCCTTTTTAAATGTTTCTTAATTTGAAAATGGTAACTGACTCGAAATTACTCAAATTTGTAATGTAATGTAGTGTAAAATTTATTTGGTCAAAAAGGTCTATAATTTAGTCATTGCAACAAGCATTGATGTGGACCTACTATAATTTAAAAAAATAATAAGATAATAAAATATAAATAATTATTTCGACTATTAACAAATAAATACATTCTTACAGTTAAATCGGCTAAAATAAATGACTATCAGAGATTATTGTAAAAGTAATTGAATTTAGAGAAAAAGGCTTGCAAAGACAAATAGAAATTGCTGGAAATTGTGTATTGAGTGTTATAGTTTAGCTGAGCAAAAAAATGGATAATAAACGTGAGAAATTAATAGAACATAAATATTAAAATACATATATTAAAAGGCTTTTACTAGGAAATAGGTTAATTAAAATTAAGAAAATATAGGTAAATGGGATTCTGGCTTAAATTCTAGTTACTTGGGTTATATATTATTAATTTGTATATTTTATAACTGAGAATATTTGAATTCTTGAAAAACTTTAGGGCGAAATTGATAGATTCAAAATATTTTGCTATTATTTGAGAATTTTAAAGTAATACAAAAAACTTTTCAGTAAAATAAAAAACTTTATTACTTATTTTAGTAATTTATTTTTGGGGGGTGTAGGGGTATTTGTCATTTTGCTGGAAGTATTCATGTTTGTTTTAGTACCGATTTAGTGGATGGTCCCCCCTTTTTCCTTAAACTGAGGTTAATAAGTTGGTGTTGATAACAATTTTTTATATTATTTTTACCAGGTACGACTGACAAAATGACTGAGTTTGTGAGTAACGAGGAACTCCAAAGCAAGTTTGAAATGGCGGCGAAAGGTGATTCTGAACCGTACTATAATTTTCAAAGTAAGTGAAAAAATTTCCAACCATCAACTAATATTGCTTTGCATTTTTCGATTTTCAAATCTATTTTCCTTGGGGCTATGTTCTTCTTCTTGACAATCTCCGGGCTCCTGCGGTTTCTTGTGATTTACCTCGAAATTACCCGGTACTATTTTTAAGTAAACTGCAGGGATCTAGAGGAAATATACTTTTGTATATGTACTTTTTTCAATTTACAACCCCTCCTCTAGCAATTAAGGTAAAATGAGTACTATTTTATGTCTGTCCATGTATTATCATTTTGCCATCCCAAATAGAGAAAAGACCGACACAGAATATTGTGGCAAATGAACAAGTAGACAGTGAGCAAGAAGAATTCGATTTTCCCGTTGACTGGGCCAAGTTCAACACTCTTAAAAAAAGAGTGCTAGTGAGAAATCTAGTTCGATGGTACACTGGTAAATCATTTCTTAAGTTTTATTTTTCATATAAAAAATTGATCTTTCTCTTATATCGCTGTATCATTTCAGAAGACATGACCTATTTCGATAGGATTTTGTCTAAATCATAATCAAAAGTATCACTATCACTATCACTTCACTTGAATATCTCTGCGGAATAACTCCTTCATTGATTTTAACCTTTGATGGTATGTTTGATTATTTGTATCATAAATACTACTAAGAAACCGTTTAATAAGAATCGTGAATGAAACTTGATGTGTTTGTTTCATCCTGCACCGGTGTTTTAAATTTGAGGTGATAATCATTTGACCTTTATAACTCAATGAAATTGTGAATTTTGATTTCCTTTTTTTTTTAATTTCAGAGACGTGGAAACCGTGGATCCCTTCACTCAAACCAGAATGGTGGCCGGATGACATATCATTTCGGTCTACCCGAAAGTCTGATGTGTCATCTTTAGATAAGATATTAAATTCTTTTCTGAAGTTTCGCGCTACAAGCAGTATGGTTAGTTTAGTCTTTGACTTATCTTAGAGCTCTAGCTGTTGGTTCCTGTTGCCGATAAAGTGTTACTTACGCATAAAAGTCATTTTGGGTAGTAGATGATAGGGGAGAAAGATAAGATATTAACATAACTAAAAATAGAGCAGTTTTAATATGTCAGTGGAGATCGGACTCAATGAGCCGATGTGATGAACCCTCAGCGGTCACAGAGGTCGTCGTTAAGTTTCTTAAACGTCGTCGCCATGCTTAGAGACCGTGGTTGAACAAAGAATTTGTCATCGAACATAGAGACCGCGGTCGGACGATGTCTAAAAAAATTAAACGATGACCTCCACGACCGATGAAAGCTTATTATCTCGGCTTATTGAACCCGATCACCTGATATTAATGTGGTCTAGTTTCATTTTGATCCATAATGACGCCAATAAAAATTTGCACATCTAATTCAAATAAGTTTTTTTCGGTCCAATTTCAGACTTACAACGGGATAACCAGCTTCCAACCTTTTTTCCAAACTCGAGAAATTGCATATTATTGGTTTTGATTATGGCACCGGGTCTAAACCGTTTTTGAAAAAGCAATGTAGAGGTGAAAAACTTTGACTCCCGCGTAAAGCGAAAAGTTTGTCCCACGCGGAAAATAGACTCAATGGAAAACCTACTTTAGATTGAGAGTTTTAAATATTTTAATATTTTAAGGTGCGGCGTTTTAGAAACTTTGATATTTTATTTGGCGATAGTATGACAGACAAAAATTGAAATTCATTCAGTATAGTAAGGTCTGTCTTCTATTTATGAATGATCACGGGACGAATAACTTCTTTTTCTCATATTTTTAAGGCTTTGTTTCAAGCATCGGATCTCCCTGTTTCCTCCGAACAGTGGGCTGAGCTGAATTGGGAAGACTTTGATTTCCCGAAAAACTGGCTTGCAAAGAATTGGTCACCGCCAAAAACTCCAATTAAAAAGAATCTAGTATCTCTAAGGTAAGAACAGTTTTCAGAGTTGATATTTTACGTGGATAGCACGGTAATCTAGGACTTTTAGGCCATCGATCGCTCCGTGCTGTAAATGATACTCGATATTTCTGCTTGCGTTTCCTGATCAGGTAGATATTCAATGGCTATTGCTTCTACACTTATGCTAGAGGGTTTCAAGAACAAAATCACCGAAACGAAAATGTATTGTTCATGAAAACTTTGTTCAATTTTTTAATGGTTTTAAACTTTAAATTATTATTTACTATTTAAGTAAATATTCGATGTCATGTTGGTTTTAACTAGTACTATGTAACTATTTTTGTGATACCAACTCTAAAGAAAGAATAAATAAAAATAAAATAAAAATTGATACCACCGTCGAAAAGAACTAAAGCTCAAAAGCTAACCGCGCCAACTAGGGATTGATACGTGTATTGGAGTGTCCAAACATTTTCCCTTTTAAATCTAGCACGACAGGCGCTAATTTTTCAAGTAAGAACACGAAATTAGCTTTTGATACGAGTATACATTTTAGGTTTATTAGCTGTGTTTTATAACGCATTAAATTAAATTGTTTCCGTTTAGGCACCGGTGTTTAGTAGCCGATACAGATCTGGAGCCTGTTCGACTTCTTACATCAGCAGAATGCATTTCGTTTGCATTATTTCATGATAAGAAATTTTGGCCTTTCATAAAGCTGGTTACCATAACGAGTTGCTTGTCACATATTGACGTTCTGGTCGAATGGGTTAGTTAAGTCTAATAATTAGTTTTCAAAAATGAGAATTAAGTGCTATCCCTGCTTCGGAGATAACAATATTTTCTGTTTTTCTCTTTTAAATTTCATAAAAAGCATAAAAGAACATTACTTTTAGTTTCGTGCTTAGTTTCGTGCGTCAGGCATTCATCCGATGTACAAAGTTTAGAAAAAATGTTAAAAAAACTTTGTACTGGTTATGACAGACTACTAATTTTCTACTTTTATCAATAGATGACAAATGGTATCGGTAATATCAATCAGGAAGTGATACGAAACCTATTTGGCTCTTCAAATTTGACACAGCTGAAATCTAATATACTAGAGAGGACACAAGATTCAAGTAAAAATATTTGCACAACTTTTTTTTCTGTGTTTTTTTTTTCCATGACTTTTCGAGCTCATTTTTCGCCTTCTTCTAACGAAGTGAGCAACGGCTTCATTTAGTTTTGTAGTGAAATGGAACCAATTTCTTAACATGGTCTGTGAGACCATAGTATAAGAAAGCCGTGGCTGGAATGATAACATCTGAATTTCTGTTGTTTTCTATCTCTGTCGTATTTGATTACTATTTGAAAATCAAGAAATCAGTAATGTGTGGCATCTTTAATGGTAAAAGTCATTGGGTTGTCGTTAATACTCACTTCTCACTGTGTTTTAGACATAAATGTTATGCCCTTAAGAATACGATTGCATTATATAACATTGTATAATCATTATAAAGGAAAGATCAACAATAAGAAATCTAAACGAGCACAAAATGATTGGGCTGAAAGCCAAAATTTAATAAAGTGCCTTGAAATGCTTTCACAAGATTTCAGTGAAATCTTCTTAAAAATCAATGAAAAAGTACTTCAAGAGAATACTGTGAAAATTTCAAGCTGACAACTTTTAAATTAATCATTTAAACTGACAGGAAAGTTGTCCTTTTGAATTTAGTTCTTAGAATTTNAAACATAAAGATTTTAGAATATCTAACCGATTGGACTACTTTCTTTTGCTATTTCGTCGTTATTGACAATTTTCGCAATTTTTCGTTTGCCTAAAAGGTGACAATAAAGATAAACTGTAAATAATGAGAATGACTTCTTGTTTAGGACCGCTCCCTATAACAATAACTCATGATTTAGTAGCTGTAACTGAAACAAAGATTTGCTCTTATTGTACTAAAAGTCTTGCAGGAAATATTTTCTGCAAATTACCGCGTTTGGATGAAGTTTCACAATCAGAGTCATCAGAACCCTCCTCATCCGTTGGTGTAATAAATTCTGGATCGTCCGTATCACTCTGGTCTGAACCATCACTTTCATCCTTAGCAGCATTAAAAAGGAAGTCTGAAATAGAGAAAAGAAACAATTCATTTCATAAGTTTCATAATTACGACTAAATATCATCAAGATTCTTCCTTTTATGAGGAGACTGAAACAATTAATCATCGTGATTCTAGTAACGAAGCCTAAGGTGTAAATAATATTATCTCATACCGTCTTTTGAATTTGTCAATTTCTCATTGAATTTCTGGAGCTCTTCTCCTAGCATGGCACTATTGTAGGCTTTACTTTTGGCTTCTGATTGCCATTTCTTTTTCATTGCTCTTGCCTGTTCGTCCCACAGACATTCATTACATGATATCACGCATGAACCTTTGTGACGAAAAGCTGACTTATCACATAAAGAACAATTGAACTTTTCCATTGTCGTAATATTTCATAATCCTACAATATAGAACAGTAGAACAGTAGCTAGTAAGTATTAAACTGAAGCTATAGGTTTCATGATGTAATTATAAGCAGACCAAAAGTTTCCACAGTGTTCATTAATGTGATATTTTAGGGTTACCTCACTATAAACCTAAAGTAGGTATAATTCAAAGAGACCCTAATAATTCCTACTACTAGGTTTCGTTTCCTCAGTGGTCATTAGTGTGTTATTTTAGGGTTATATACCTGCACTTGCTGAAAATAATGGACCATTCAAATTTATTTAAAAAGATAAAAAAAATTCTAAGTCGTCATAAAAATTTCAAACATATCGATCCGCTGGGCAAAGAATAATTGATGACCGTTCAATTTCATCTTTTACATACACTTTAGTACCATGAAAATGAAGCTCCATGTCAAAATTTACATTGTAATAATCAATATAACAAAAGTTATTTAAAATGAAAAAAAAATTCTACGCCGTCATAAAAATTTCTAACTTATCGGTCCGCTGGGAAAAGAATATTGCTCCGCTCAATTTTATCTTTTACATACACTTTAGTACCATGAAAATGAAGCTCCATGTCAAAATTTACATTGTAATAATCAATAGAACAAAAGTTATTTAAAATGAAAAAAAATTTCTACGCCATCATAAAAATTTCAAACTTATCGGTCCGCTGCGCAAAGAATATTGCTCCGCTCAATTTTATCTTTTACATACACTTTAGTACCATGAAAATGAAGCTCCATGTCAAAATTTACATTGTAATAATCAATAGAACAAAAGTTATTTAAAATGAAAAAAAAATTCTACGCCGTCATGAAAATTTCAAAGCTATCGGTCCGCTGGGCAAAGAATAATTGACTGTTTAATTTCATCCTTTACAAGCACAAGTACCATCAAACTGAAGCTCGGCAATAGAATAACCTTTTGAAAGTACAACTCTGATACACAATGTACTCAAAATCGTTAGCCTTTGCTTCAAGAAAACCCTCACAGTACTTCTCTTTTAAATGGTTCTTTAACACAAATGCAATTTAAAGAAACTTTTAATTCCGCATGATTAATTTCACCTGTCAGTAGACCGCGCGACTAAAGCGGCCCATGCCAAAAGGTGTCCGCGAATTCTCCAAGTGTCCGGATAAATATAACTTTGCGTGGGGTCTCAGAACTTGAGTTCAAAGTTCTTCACCTAATGATACCCACTTTAGGTTTCGAAAATTCCATAGATTGAGCTTAAACCTGCAATGGCTATTATACAGATAATTAATGTTAGAAAAATAGGTATTATTTCGATAAATCCTAAAGGGACCCATTTATTTAAATAATATTCCTAGAAGGTAGGTATTATCCGGGTTTCGAAAAAACTCCAAATAATACCTATCTCCTAGGAATAATACCTACCATCATCTGAATAATACCCACTGGTAATCGGAATGGAACCCACTAATTCCATCACCAACGAGTACCCTAACCCTAACCCTACTTTTTTTAAATTTGTGTTTTATGATACTTGTCTTTTGTCTTGTTCTTGTCTGTTGTTTACCCTTTTTTGTTTCTTTGTATTTGTGTGAGAGTTTTTGTTTATTTTTCTATGTTTGTTAGTTTGTTTGGACTGTGGGTCGGTTCATGGTTATGGAATCTGGGGGAGGCTGAGTGTTGGACGTCCTTAAAACATGTTTAAAGCCGCTGCGCCTGTCGCAAGTCAGGGACTCCAGATTGCATTGGTTGGGTTTTTGAGTGGGTTTTGGTGTTTGTGTTTTTCTGCTTGGCTTTTTAAACTTTATGTCTATTGGTTTGTTGGTTCTTTTCCGCATAAAATTCTCATTTCTTGACAGAATGTTTGATTGGTTTGATTTATATATTTAGAAAAATTCAAAAAAAATGGGAAAAAAACGTATAATTATAAAAATATTAGTGCCTTTTTATGTTTAATCTTTATTTTATTTAGTATTTTCAACACTTTCTCTCCTTGAGGTCAGATCTCTGATCTTCACCATATATATTTTAAATTCTCAGTTGTGACCCGTGGCACGCTTTCACCTTCATCATACATACAGTATCGAACAAAATGTATCTTTCTTAATTCTTAAGGTCTTGATTTATCTATGGTTTATGGCCACCACAGAGACCCATCGGTCAATTTCGGACAGATTTAATTGTACAGAGTCAAGTGTTGGTCGAATTGTGTGGAAACTTTCGCGAACTCTCACTGGGCTTGCTGTTGTATACATCAGATGGCCTGTGGGGAAAGAACGCAGAGCTAGGTTAACTGGTATCAATTTGTTAAAATTTGTGTGTAAAAAAATAAGTGGGAGCACTGGTAGCTTAGTAGTGGCTTCTTTTTAAATCCTGTGAAAATGGTATCACTATCCATTACAAAACTTTCCTAAACAGAAAAACTTTTTATTTCTATCATCAGGGTTGAAATTTGCATATTTGATTTTACAAGGTACACACTTTTTATCATAATAAATACATCAATCTTGCTCATTATACTTCATCTAAAAGCCAGTTTTTTAATGCCTTTGATTATCAATCGATAACAATAAAAGGAAAGGGCCCCAAGTCACAATAAAATGAGTGCAGTTGACATTCGCTTTGGAAAAAATATTTTTCTTAATTATCAATTATTTAATCTTTCTTAAAGCTATTGTGGATTACCAGGGAAGATTCATCAACTTTTTCACAGGATTTCCAGGTTGTGTCCACGACGCACGTGTATATGCCAATTCGCCGATTGGATATGACATCGATAAAAGACCCCAGGACATAATGGCAGATGATGATTTTTTTATTGGCGATGCTGCATACCCACTTGCCGTGAGAATGATAACATCTTTTCGAATTTCAGACTCAATGACTGCAAAGCAAAAGCGATTCAATTTTACCCAGTCATCAGCTCGATGTGTTGTAGAAAGGGCCTTTGGTATAATGAAATCTCGTTTTCGTCGACTACAGTTTATTGATTCTGACAATATCAAAAAAATGTGCTATATCATAATGGCTGGATGTGTTTTACACAACATGTCTTTTGAATTGAATGAAAAACCCAATGATTTAGAAATACCAACAGGTAACGAACTGAAAACTTTGAGTACTAATCCAAACGATTGTGACATTTTTGAGTGTGTTAATGATGATTGTATAACTGTTTTGGGGGCATCTTCTAAGGAAGATGCCATTAAACAACGACAAACAATAATGAATAAGCTTTGATATTATTCCTTACTGTTACCGTAAATTGTATTAGATGAAATATGTTTAGGATTGTTTCAAATTCAGACATTTAATAAATGTAGTTATTTGTTTAAATGTAATGGCATCGAAATTTCTTTTTCAGTTTTCAAACTACAATAGATCACACTACAGTTACAGTGGAAAAACAACACTGGAATTTAGTTAAAATTTTGATAAGATATCAAGAATATTTACATAAAGTCATATACAATTGCTATGTTGAATAAAACATTTTTACATTAACAAGATTCAAGAAGTTTTAATGAAATTGTATATTTATATGTATAACTTATAATTTGATTAAATGAAATTTCTCCTTAAATAAAAGTATGAGAACTCTGCATATTTTAGAGTCTCGCATTTATTAAAACTAGATTCTTTAGACATAATTTCATCACACAATGTGACTTTTCTAAACCACAGGCAAAAAGGCAACTATGTAAAGCGAGAACAATCTTTATTCAAGTAAACAAAACTTTTCTTAAAGAAAAAGTTGCTTTAACAGTCTTTAAGCTGAAAATCAAAAGAGAAGAGGTCAATTGGTATTAAAACAAAAGAGACAAAACAATGAAAAAATATTATATAAATATAAATTCACTCTTTAGCACTCAATAAGACAACTCACTCATTCTCATCCTCATCATCAGTATTACTGTTGTTATTATTAATGTTATTTTCTTCAATTTTGGGAAGACCCATTAACTGTCTTAGAAGGTTCATTTTTTCGGTATGCTGTCTCTTTTGTTCTGATATCAATTGATCTCTTCGCTTTTGATTCTCCTTTAAATGCCCTAACAGTTGCTCCATTAGTTTACAACTTTTTGTTTTTGAATTTTCCTTTTTCTTATCCTGGTTGCCTTTTTGTTTCTTTTTATTGTCTGATTCTAATTCCTCGGGACTTGGTCTTTTATTGGGATTTGGGTTTCTGGAATTTATTGTTAGCGCTGAACATCATGGTCCAGGCCAATGATATCCTCAATTTCTTCGAAATATTTTGGTGGTGGCTTTGACATACCCTCCTCACCTCCATTTCTACTTCGGTCAAGATAATCGACATTTGTCGCCATTTCCTATCACATTGCTTCGAGTCTGGCACTACAAATTTATTTCTTGAAATGAGGTCCTTTGTAACTTTTTTTCAATTATACCCCAAACTTGGTTCGACTTGTAGGATACGCTGTCAACCTTAGATTTGTGCTCTTTATAAGCGGAAAGTAATGACCTGATTTCGAAGTCATTCCAATTGAACGTATTGAGATAATGTAGAGGTTGAGAAGCTGAAGCTTCTGGAGCTTGAGATTCAGGATCACGAGCAGCTATTTCCGGGGCCAAAGACGGTGAAAGAGGCTCATCGTTTTCTTCATCAGAAGATGAGACCTGAGTCCCATAGATTTGGCTCTCGAAAACATTGTCATCTTCGTCATCAACGAGACCAAAAACTTCAATGGGTAGTGACGAGTAGTTGGAAAGTTTCAAGACGCTGTTATTATTAATAAAAGGCGTGGATTGGTTAGTTGTATGATGAGAAGAGCTGGCGGTCGATTGGTCTGGCGGTGATGCGGGTTTCAGTTTTCTTATAGTGACTTTTGGAGTTGGGGCTTTATCCTTTTTTGGAGCTTTTGATTTGGTGGATTTTGGTTTTTTGTTTTTTTTCTTCTTGCCATCACTGCTTGTCGAATCTAGAATAAAAACACTTTGAAGTTTTATTTTGATTAAATCAAAAAGACCTCTGATTTTCGAGGAAACATCCACTATTAGGGCAAGTTGTTTTTTTTCCATTTGTTCTTATAAAAAAAAATATATTTTCGATTAAACAACTGATATAATTACCTTTCCCAAGCAACAAATTTTTGATAAGCTTCATAGTCAGTCGTGGTGAAGCTGTCGTCAAGTGAAGTCATTATTAGAAATAGCAAAAGCAAATGCAATAAACAGGAATAGCTTCTGACAGTGGTCTTCTACCTATGCTACCTATCTTCTTCCAAAACTTTTTTTTCTTGGATGAAATCGAAAGTGCAGCGATTTGTTTTTGTTTACGATACGGTTCTACCATCTTACTTCCTAATATGGAAGTTTATATGATGTAATGTCACGGCCAATGCAAGGTCATCAAGGTTTTGCAAAAACACAAATTTGAAATGGTTTGTTTGTTTGTTTTCTTTGATAGACTTTATGAGCTATGAAATATTTACAAGGACTGTGAACAAAAATATCCTTTAAGAGGATTTCTAAAGCCATTCACAGTATAAACTAGCTACAGTTATAAATAATGATGATATAATATATTATCTATGTTATCTTTTTAGCTAGGTGATTTTGCAAGGTTGGTTTGAATATATAATACAGCCTTTATGTATAGGTACGTCCAAGTTAAAAACGCAGGTGCGTGTTGTTGGGTAAACCCTCGGTTTAGGAAACGAAGAAAACACACAAAAAAGACTGTTGTCTTTGATCGTCTGTTTAGGTAAACTTTTAAATGAATCAATGCATTCGCTAAACCCTCTGTTTCACTTTTTTGGGTTTTTGGCTAGGTATGCACCCTTAGTAAATAATAAACCTTCAATTATTTTTTCTTCAGTTTCTTCAGGAAGTTTGAAATTTTAGATTAGATTAGATGATTTTCTTTTTTTTTAAACTCGGTAGAGCTATGTACATTAAAAAACCACCAGAGATGGTGTAAGTAAAATACTAAAAATAGCACAAGTTAAAATAGCTAAATACGAGAGGAAAAGGCCATAAGGATAGCTACCTAAAGCTAGAAAATATATGGAAAAACCTATACAAACATCAATTTCAAAATATTCAACAGTAAAAATGGTTGCTGTGGTAAACTAAAAAATGTCAAAAATGATATGAAAGTTTGATTACATTTTTGAGGAAAATAAATCCTAAAATATGATAAAGCTAAAAATATACTAAAAAAGAAAAAAAGAAAAGAAAAGAAACCTAAAAAAAATAATTGATTAGTTAGTTATGGAAGGGTGTTTCCACTTAGCTAAATCGGACTAAAATTTGTTTTCATTGTAAAAGTTATTTGAAACAAGGATTTGGGAAAAAATGGGGGTACTCTGCACGAGAGGTAGGAGGGAAAGAGTGGTCAAAGGTGAGAGATAAGAAACGCATGAAGGACAAAAGTGAGAATTTAAAAGTGATCGAGTGATTGATTTAGAGTTTTGTTTAGTTTAGAGCAGTTGCCACTTGTCTTTAATATTTGTTGGTTTTATTTGAGTGCAATCCAGATACCAGTCTAAAATAGAGTTTAAAATAAATCAAATAATTTTTTTTGGACTTGATGTGTTGTTTCAAAGAGTTAGGAGAGATGGATTCAGAGTTAAAAGGATTGATTTTAGGTGTGATGGAATTCCAACTTCTAGACATGGAGTTTTTAAGATTATTAGAGCCATAAGTCACTGACTTGGAGAGGGTTAGGGCAAGTTTAGTAGATCTTGTACCATGTACATGATTTTGACCAAGGTTAAGAATAAAACCATTGAAATACTTAGGTGCTTTGTTTTGAATTACCTGAAGAGCAAAAATACAGTGTCTTAAAATAATTAGAGGTTTCACAGGGAGAATTTTTGATTGAATAAAGAGAGGTGCTGTGTGATCTCTTTGGGTTTTGAAATGTATGTATCTAAGGGCCTTGTTTTGTAATGAGGATATTCTGTTGATATAATCACGTTTCATGAAGCCAAGTGTATGCATGCAATAGTTTAGATGAGATTCAAAGAGTGCATAATATAAATTCAGAAGAGTTTTGTAGCTAAGAAAATATCTCATTTTACTCAAGATACCGACTGCTTTTGATAATTTTTTACATAATTAATAATCCCAAAGAAGGTGTTCATCAATGATAATCCCAAGATACTTAACTTTTCTTGATAATTTTAGTTTCTGCCCGCTTAATCTGAAACTGAGACTTTTGTTTATTTGTTTGCCCTTTCTTCGAAAGATAATAATCTCAGTTTTCTTCGTGTTGAGGCTGATTTCGTTTGCTCTGAGCCATTTAGAGACTTCAGCAAGGTCTTGATTGACCATACAGTTAAGTTTTTTTAATGATTTATTCCGGCAAAGAAGCCTTGTGTCGTCAGCAAAATGAAAAGTTTTTGATTTCGTGATTGCCTTGTTCAGATCATTAATATAAATAAGAAAAAGTAATGGGCCAAGGATGGATCCTTGGGGAACTCCATGTTTAATGATTTTGTAAGCAGAAAGGGTGCCTCTCACATTGGTACATTGTTCACGATTTGAAAGATAGGATTTGAAAAGCAAAAGTGAGCGATCTCTGACCCCATAATGATCAAGTTTTTTAATAAGTATGTCATGTCCTACTGTATCAAAAGCTTTTTGGAGATCAATAAAGATACCTACTGAGAATTCATTGTCAACTAGAGCTGATCTAATTTGCTCTGTGAGGGCTATGATGGCATGTGAAGTGTTATGATTTTTGCGAAATCCAATTGATTTTTAAAGAGAATGTCTTGAGATTCGAAAAAAGTGTAGACTTGTTCATGGAGAATTTTTTCAAAGATCTTACTGATATTAGAAAGTAGTGATATTGGTCTATAGTTTTCGACATTAAGCTTTGAATCTTTCTTGTGGACTGGGGTCACTGTGGCTTTTTTTAAACATTCAGGGAAGATACCAAGATTGATGCACTCATTGATTCTTTCAGAAAGGACGAATCCAATATTTGGAGCAATAAGTTTGAGAATTTGGGTTTGGATGCTGTTTGGACCGACTGATTTACTGTCAGATAATTGATTAATTATTTTAACAATGTCATCAACTGATGGGGGAGCAAACTCAAAGGAAGTTGGATTTGGGTTTGTGAGATAATCATCAAAATTTTTGTCAGTTGGGATGATTTTAGACTTAGTTTTTTCAGCAATGTTAGCATAAAAGTTGTTAAAGATATCTGCTAATTTACTGTCACCTTCGTGTTGTTTATTATCATGGATGAGAACTTTTGGTAAACCTTGTTTTGATTTGCTGCCAATTATATCTCTGATGCCCTGCCAAGTTTTTTGAATGTTAGATTTGAAACGTGAGAAATAGTTTTTATGGTGATTTGCTTCAAGGATTCGGATGTATTTTGTTAGTTGGTTTTTGTAGGTTTTGAATTGAGCAAATCGTATGCGTTTGAGCTCCTGATCTTTAGAGTTCATATATTTTCTGGCAAGATTTTTTCTGGTAATGATTGATTTAAGAACACCTTGAGTGATCCAGGGTTTATGAGATTTTTTGAAGTAAATTTTTTTGTTTTCAGTTGGTGTGTTTTTATCAATCAGAATATTCACAGTTTTTTATAAAATTTTCAAATTTTTCATCAGCTGATTGATTATTATACAAGTGATCCCAGTTTACATTGTTCAAGTCATTGAGGAACGTTTGTAAGTTGAATTTTTTGTAGTTTTTAAAGGTAATTCGTTTTTGTTTAGATGTTGATGGTTGACTCTCGCTTTTGATGTCATTTACAATAGCATATTGAGGGAGGTGATCTGAAATCGAGCAAATTAGGTTACCAGATGTGATGTTATCTTGAATATTATTTGTAAAGATATTATCAATTAATCTTTTAGAGTGAGAAGTTATTCTTGTTGGCCTGGTGATGAGAGGTCTAATGCAAGAGGAGAGATTGTTATTGAGAAATGTATCAGAATCAGCATGGGTTGATGTTTTTAGTAAATCGATGTTGAAATCACCAAGAATGAAAACGTTTTTTTTTTCTTTTCGTATTTTGTCAAGGAACTCCTCATAGAGGATATTAAATTCAGTCAAATTCATATCAGGATGCTTATAGATGCACATGGCAATGATTTTAGGTTTGTTTTTGCTCAGGATTTCTACACATGTAGATTCAATAAGTCCTGTCTTGTTTATCAAAAGATCTTTTCGTGGAATGTGGTTGAGATCTTCAGAGACATTAAGCCTTGTACCTCCTTTGGAACGTGAAGAAAATGTATCTTCAGGATTATGGTAACCCTCAAGATTGGTGTTTTTGTTATTATTAGTGTTGTTAAGGCCAGTTTCAGATATGCCAATTACATCAAATTTGATATTACAGTTTTTGAGTAAGATATCAAGCTCAGAATGATGAAGTTTCAGAGAATTTATATTAAGATGCAGGACACTGAAATTGGTACTTTTATTTGAGTGATATTTTTTGTTGAGATCAGAGATGGAGCTATAGGGACACTCAGAAGGATCGGTATCAATGTCATCTTCAACAAATTCCTCACTGAGGCGTTCTTTAATGTCTCTGAAGAACTCCACATTGGGGTTACTGTTTGGATTAAAGTTTTCAATAAAAAGTGATCTCATACCTTGGTTCAGCAGCTCGATGGAGTCTCTGGACGTTGTCGAGAAGGGTATACTTGACAAAGTGCATTTCTGGCAGCACCAGCTGACATCATTATTGTTTTGAAGGTAAAGATACTCACCATTGGTGGTGTTGTTGCATTTGATGTGGACCCAGTGGTCACAAATGTCACATTGGATTCCTTTGTGGTTTTTGGCAACTGCTCTTTGACAAAAGTTGCAGGGATATTTCACAGGCATAAGATTTTGAGATTAGAGATGCAGGAAGAAAGAGTGCAGAGTAGGATTTTTCACACAAGATATAAAGGGTTGTAGAACTCAGGGGAGTTTAGCTAAAAAGACAAAAGAGAAAAAAATATATACATGGGGGGACTAAGGAGCAGTTGGCATTATCAAGGTAGGCGACTCATATATATAGTATGAAAAAATAAAATGTTTTCTCCTGTCAGAACTACAAACAACAAAGAGTGGCCAAATTCTTTTTCCTCTTAGAGAGACGATGTTACAATGAAAGGGTAATTAGTCCTCTCTGGGTCCCTCTGTCTTTATCCTGGCTTGGGACAGGCTGATTGTCATTTAAGACAGTCAGGCGACATTACCCCAGCGGACTGTACAAGATGACAACAAACTCCAGGTAGACTGACAGGAGAAGAAAACAAAACATGAATCAACAAAGGTGTAAACACCTTAGACTCCTTTGGAGCCGACTGCACTAGACACCAGGCAGGGGACATCCTCGCACATCCTGATGTACTAGGGAAATATATATAGTATGAAAAAATAAAATGTTTTCTCCTGTCAGAACTACAAACAACAAAGAGTGGCCAAATTCTTTTTCCTCTTAGAGAGACGATGTTACAATGAAAGGGCAATTAGTCCTCTCTGTCTTTATCCTGGCTTGGGACAGGCTGACTGTCATTTGAGACAGTCAGGCGACATTATCCCAGCGGCCTGTACAAGATGACAACAAACTCCAGGTAGACTGACAGGAGAAGAAAACAAAACATGAATCAACAAAGGTGTAAACACCTTAGACTCCTTTGGAGCCGACTGCACTAGACACCAGGCAGGGGACATCCTCGCACATCCTGATGTACTAGGCAAAGATATATAGTATGAAAAAATAAAATGTTTTCTCCTGTCAGAACTACAAACAACAAAGAGTGGCCAAATTCTTTTTCCTCTTAGAGAGACGATGTTACAATGAAAGGGCAATTAGTCCTCTCTGGGTCCCTCTGTCTTTATCCTGGCTTGGGACAGGCTGATTGTCATTTGAGACAGTCAGGCGACATTACCCCAGCGGCCTGTACAAGATGACAACAAACTCCAGGTAGACTGACAGGAGAAGAAAACAAAACATGAATCAACAAAGGTGTAAACACCTTAGACTCCTTTGGAGCCGACTGCACTAGACACCAGGCAGGGGACATCCTCGCACATCCTGATGTACTAGGCAAAGATATATAGTATGAAAAAATAAAATGTTTTCTCCTGTCAGAACTACAAACAACAAAGAGTGGCCAAATTCTTTTTCCTCTTAGAGAGACGATGTTACAATGAAAGGGTAATTAGTCCTCTCTGGGTCCCTCTGTCTTTATCCTGGCTTGGGACAGGCTGACTGTCATTTAAGACAGTCAGGCGACATATATATACGAAAATTAAAACTAGAAGACTAGAAGACCGAATGTTCCTGGTATTTTCCAGTTTCATTATTTTTAACCATCAATGTCGCTGGGTATTTGATGAACATTGGGGCTTTCAGCCCAGAGTTTTTTAGTGATTTCCGTTCTTACCAGGCAAGTTTGCGCCTTTTATTAGTATAGTCACTGAACATATTGTCAACGAATACGCTTGGTTTTTTGCCTTGAGACAAAAGTTTCTTGTTATAAGAGATCACAACAGTTTTGAAATATTCAGCGACCTTCCAATTTGTAAATTTCACGTGGATGGGTCGCGGGTCAGGAGCTTCGATATTTGCATCATTTGTGGCTTGTTGGTGGGGGTTCGGTTTGGAGCGGTGGACACGGTCAATGGCATGAAGGACGTCAGCGTATTGAGCACCTTGACGATTTTTTGCGTCCATTTTGGAGATAAGGTTTGCCAAAACCATTGGTGTTTTTTGGTAGTTTTCTGTTTCTTTCTCAATTACACCACGAAATGTGAGGGTGTTTCTCATTCCACGGTCGGTTTGAGCAGCAAGGGCCTTCTCCAGTAGTGTAATTCTATCAAGCAACAGATTTTTGGTGTCATCAAGGGCTGTCGAGAGTTCATCAATTTTCGTAGAGTTCAATGTTATTGCTTCTTCAGCAGTCTTAATTTTGGTGACATTTTCTGCTATGACTTCTTCAGAATTCACCAAACGATTATCAAAGTCCTCTAATGACTGTTTAATTTTTGATAATTCGTTCCCAACGTATGTTTTGAAGGTAGCAATGTTTTCATTTATCTGTTGACATTGAGAGGTTATTACTGCTGTGAGATCTTCTTTAAGTTTATCCATAGTGAGTCAAATAGTTGAAGAGATGATATTACCAGTGAATTGCGATGATTAAAAGTATTAATGATGAAGGATTGAACGGATATCCATAGATTGAAAGATGTTTGAGTTGCAAATATTATAGTTTTTATTTTGATGAAGTTTCACTGCTCGCTTCGATGCGTCCGCACAGTTAGGCTACCATTTTTTTTTTAAAGCGATTTCGATTTAATCAAAAGCCGGAACTTATTGAGCAGTAAAACGTCAAATTGAGAGTGTCAAAATATCAGTATATAAGAATGCAAAAGATATAAAAAATGTTGCCGTATTTAAAAATTTGAGTCTTAAAAGACCAAATAATAAATAGTTTGATCCACACTCAATGACCTTCAGAAAAGATAACAAAAAAGGAACCAACCAGCAACTACCAAACAAATAACAAACACTGCAACAAAATACAGTACAAAAGGACAAAAAGACACGCTGTAAGAACTGTCCCACATACACTACAGGTGAAACAAACATTTGTAGCAAACAAAATCTCACACAAAAATAGAAAAAATCACATATCTTGGATCGGCAAAGATGGCGGACGCACGCATGCATGTAAAAAACAAAATGGCAGCCTAAATATTCTTAAAATACTTTACTTTGAACTTCAACACAAATAACATCAATAACACACGTTCAAGCAAGTGCAGGAGAAGAAAAATAAATAAAGCAATGCCTAGATCACACCACAAATCAAATAAAAATCCATCTAAGAAGAAAAACAAAAATCAAAACAAGCAGACAATGTATGATCCACAGAGTCAATTATCGCCACCAATTGTAAATCTTAGGAAGAGATTTGATCAAACAGACTTTGCAACTCCAACACAGAGCCTAGAGGATGAAGTGACAAAATTTCATCATGACGAAGAATTACCGCCTGAAATATCTAGAGACCTTGTGCTTCAAATATACCATCAAAACAAATACATCATTCAAAAGCTTGAAAGTCTTGAATCACAATCACAGTCAAGGTATGAAGGTCTAGAGGATTCCATGAAAATCATGAAAGAGGAAATAGCAGCTCTCACATCTTCACAAAAATTTATATCCGACAAATTTGACAAACAAGAGAAAGAAATAAAATCGCTCACAACTAAGGTAAAGAACATATCAACCGAGAACACCCAAAAAGATAAAAAAATTGATCAACTGACCGAGAGACTGAGAAAAGCTAGTGATCGCCTGAAAGAAAATGAATCCAATATTAACTCACTCGAGCAGTATGGCCGTAAAGAAATGATCAATATTTTTGGAATACCACGAAAGGTCAATGAGGATACAGACGACAGTGTTCTGAGGATTGCTGAAAAACTGGATATTGAACTTTACCTTGAAGATATCGAAATTAGTCATCGCACATCTACCAAAGAGAAAGCACCTATCATTGTTAAGTTCAATAGCAGAAGGATGAGAAACGAAATGTGGGACGCCCGATGGGACTTGAAGCACTTTACAACAAAAGACATAGGATTTCAAGAAGAAAACTCAATTTTTATTAATGAAAGTTTGACAGAGCACAACCGTGAAATTTTTAAGGACGCTTGGAATAAACTAAAGAAACCCGGATACTTTGAAAGAGTCACAACCATTGATGGTATAACCTATGCCTGGAAGACATACAAAAGAGACAATAAATCTGAAAAAATTATCATTCTCTCTAAAAGTGACATTATCAAACAAATACCACTACCCAGAGACTAAATTTTACATACATCAATACCATTTCACACAACATACTATTTTTAATCCTTTTTCTTTTAGCGAAGTTAAATGGCTAACCTGATTCCTAACATTTTAAATGAATCCTCTATATGTCATGTCTGTCAAACTATTGTCCTTAACAGTGGGGTTTTTTGTGAAATCTGTCTTACCTGGCTCCACATAAAATGCATCAAAATCACCCAGAAGCATTACAAAAACTTAGCTAAATCACCTCTCCCTTACTTTTGTCAAAGATGTGTTTCTGGAGCTCTTCCTTTAACAACCATAACTGATTACCAATTAAAATTAGAATTTTTTAACTCAAATCACTCAGAACCTAATAACAACAAATGTAAACATTGCAATAAAGTCATTGGCCACAAGAGACACGTCAAGTGTAAACTTGGTGGTGGTCTCTTCCACTTAAAATGCTTAAATATATCTCCATTAAACATTAACCATAAATTATGGTCATGTAACGATTGTCTAAACTTTCCTTTTCAGCATATGGATGATAATATTTTTAACGAGTTTAACAACAATAATAAAGTTAATAATAACAATTCAACTTTCTCCCACCAATGTTAATTTTTACTAATGACTTCAAAGAATTTAACCATCTCCCTCAACTAAATATTACATTAAATTCTTCTGACAATACTGATAACTTGATAAATTTTGAGTACTATGATATCAATAATTTTCTAACACTTTCCAGGGAGGCAGGTTCTTCCTACCTGTCTTTCTTACATACCAACATAAGATCCCTAAATAAAAATGAAGGTAAGTTGAAACATTTACTAACCATTCTTCGTCATGAGTTTGATGTTGTAGGTATTTCGGAAACATGGATCAAGGATGACCAACTATCAGAAAATCACTTAATCAATGGCTACCATCCTTACATTGGAATGTCTGGCTCAAGTCAAAACTCTGGAGTTGGTTTTTTCATTAAAGACTCAATAAATTTCAAAGAAAGGGAAGACCTATCTTTTTCAACAAAGGGTAAGAATCTTGACTTTGAATGTTTCTTTGTGGAGTTGGATGAAATATTGGTCGGTGTTGTCTATAGACATCCTAATAGCAGCATTCAGCTTTTCACAAATGAACTTGAATCTCGAGTTTTAAATAAAATCATAAAACAAAAAGATTGTACTGATGGGTGACTTCAACATTAATCTGATGAACACAGAGTCTCATAGATACACAGGTTATTTTTTTGACAAAATGAGATCAAATTATTTCTTTCCATACATTGTACAACCTACAAGGTTCACTGAAAACAACCACACATTAATTGACAACACTTTCTATAACGATATTTCGAATGAATGTATTAGTGGAAATCTTATCCCACACATCAGTGATCATTTGCCAAATTTTCTTTTAATTCCTCGCACACACAAAAATATTCCAAGGTCCAAAAAAAAACTCAAACGTGATTACTCCAAATTTGACATAAATGAATTTCGAAAAGATCTTGAAAATATTGATTTTGTAAATACACTATCAAAATTGAACAACACCAATGATATGTATAACTTTTTTTGGTTAAAAATTTTATTCGATCTTCATGCTCCTAATAAACCTCTAACTAAAAACGAACGCAAGCTTGAACAAAACCCTTGGATGACTCAGAGTATTTTAAACAAAATGCAAATCAAAGACAATCTTTATGGACTTTTCATGAAAGACAAAGACCCTCAAATTCTCAGAGAATATCAATTATTACTACACAATATCAACAAAAATATACGTAAACAAAAGTTTCTCCATCTAAAACAAAAATTTCTCTCTTCAAGAAATGACATTAAAAAGTTTTGGAAAAATCTTAATTCTTATCTTGGCAGGAAAAACACAGTCAAAATACCAAGTACAATGACTAATGGAAAGAAATCTTTTTCTGGCTCATTCCAAATTGCTGAAGGCTTCAATGAATATTTTAGTGAGGTAGCTCCCAACTTATTAAAGAAAATTCCAAATCACCCTAATCCAGAAATTTACATGAACAAGATCAAAACATGTGATACAAGCATTTTTTTTCAGAAAACAAATTCTTATGAAATTTTAACACATCTAAATAATCTCAATGCCGGCAAGGCAAAAGATATATTCTTTTCCTGTTCGAATAATCAAAGCTATTGCAGATCTGATTTCGGAACCACTATCTCTTATAATAAATTCCTCGTTAGTCACAGGAGTATTTCCTAACCTCCTAAAACATGCCAAGGTAACACCTCTTTTTAAAAGTGGCATCAAAACGGACCTAAAAAATTATAGACCAATTTCAGTTCTCCCTGTGTTTGACAAAATATTTGAAAAAATCGTCCATGAAAGAGTTACTCAATTCTTCAAAAAACAAAACAGTTTATTTGAAAATCAATTTGGCTTTCAGAAAGGTAAGTCCACCAACACCGCTGTTCTTCATTTAACCAATATCATCAGTCAATGCCTAAAAAGGAAGGAGATTGGTTGTGCAATCTTCTTAGATTTAGCTAAGGCCTTTGATACTGTAAATAATGAAATCCTTCTAAAAAAACTAGACAAAATTGGAATTAGGGGCCCTGCCTTAGCCTGGTTCAAAAGTTATCTAGAAAACCGAGTCCAGAGTGTCTGCTGCTACCAGGAAAAATCTAAGTCCCTTGGTATGGCTCATGGTGTTCCCCAAGGATCGGTACTAGGACCCCTACTCTTTCTTATTTATGTAAACGATCTTCCTCTAAACTCGTCATTTTCCAAAACTCTATTTGCTGATGATACGTGTCTCTTAATGTCTCATAAAGATCCTATTGTACTTGAAGAACTTGTCAACTCTGAACTTAAAATAATAAGCGACTGGCTCGTTGCAAATAAGCTAACGCTAAACATTAGTAAATCTAACTATATACTTTTCAATAACATCAAACAAACTCAAGACTTTCAAATATCGATTTCAGGTCAGTTACTAAATCGTGTCACAGAAGCAAAATATCTTGGAGTCATTATCGACCACAAACTTAGTTGGAAGGAGCACTTAAAAAAGTTACACACAAAGATCAAACAAAGTGTAGGTATTCTTCATAAGGTAGGTTGGTTCTTACCTAGAAAAAATTTAATTTCTCTTTATTATAGTTTGATCTACTCCCATGTCACCTATTGTATTACTAGTTGGGGTTCTCCTAACACATCTGGTCTGTACAAAATTAATGAAGTCATTACTAAATGTTCTAAATATGTTGATCGGGTTTGCCCACAGTCTGCTGATAATGTTGAGAACTTTAAACCATTAAACATTCTAAATGTCTATATTTTAGAATCCTGTAAACTCGTTCATAAATTTTTAAACAAAAACTTAACATCATCTTTAAATTCTCTATTTAAAAGATCTCCTGAAAATAAACTCCTAATCCAAANTCAAACCAACCTTGCAAAATCCCTAGCTAAAAAATAACGTAGATAATATATTATATCATCATTATTTATAACTGTAGCTAGTTTATACTGTGAATGGCTTTAGAAATCCTCTTAAAGGATATTTTTGTTCACAGTCCTTGTAAATATTTCATAGCTCATAAAGTCTATCAAAGAAAACAATACAAAACAATACAATACAATGTAACTTGCATTCAGTGGAGGGAAACTTGCATAGCCCTCAAATGAATGACCTGGCTGGTCATTAAAATACAAAGTTAAATCAAAACAAAAATGGTAGAGTAGAGCAGTAGAGCCATACATAGAGCTTCGAGCGTAGCTGCGTAGTTAATTTGTTTTGAAATTTTGCTGCTTTGATGTGCTTTGATTGGTCAGTCCTTTGATGGCTATGCAAGTTTCCCTCCACTGATGCAAGTCACCCGACTTCACGGTCCCTTGAATGAGAAAATGACGGGTCATTAATTGAAACTGAAAACTTGAAAAGGTATCTACCATTTTTAATATCAAAGATTTGGGCACTTTTTAAACAACAGCCATTCCACCGGAGAGGGCTAGCTATACTCTCTAGTATCATCTTCATTTGGATTGAGTTTTTATTTCACATATATACCAACGTTTAGATTCCCTTTGACTTTTTGCTAAATTTCCCTCTGCTTAGGAATTAAAATTTTTTTTAAATTAAAAACCCCCAAAAAATTGTAAATATACCGTCTAAATCTGACACCACTGCCTAATTCCGACCCCCCAAATAACTGTTATGAAAAAAATTCTATATTTACAAACATTCCCTCTCCAAGTTGAACGATAAACTATTGCTAGAACTCTCGACACAAAACATCTAACAAGATAGCTGTAATATCAAGATGTAAATTAATGTAATTAAAAAGGTGAGTTGTAAATTGAATTGAATTGAATTGAATTGAATATATTTTCGCTGCAACACAGCAGGATAACCCCTTACAAAAAAAAAAAAAGATTTCTCTAATACAATGGGGAACCTAGAAGAAACTGAGAAATTATTGCAGAACTAAGGGGACCCGTCCATATTCATTTGACAACGCAAAACGTCAAATTGACGTTATCCTCTGAACCCCCCACCCCCCACAGATAACGTCAAGCGATGTACTGATATATACCAAAAGTTGTACAGTAGCCATTTTTCACCAAAGTTTTCCCGTTCCGTCGCAAATTCCATACTTGGTTGTACCCGTGCGTGTATGTGTTCTTTTAATTAATGACTTTTATTTAAAAATAAATTAAAAGCTCCACTTGGCGCTAGGTCGGTGCCGTGCTTTAGGCGTACCACCTTCTTTGCCCACTTGTGCGATGTGGTTTGCTCGATCGCGCAAACAATGAAAATATGATGTAATGATATCATAGCGCAAACCAATGGGATTATGCGAGCAGCAAATTTTCATGTACTTCATACACAAATATGTTTTCGAAAGCTTATAAAGTATAGTGTGGTTGGTGGTTACAAATATCCGCGATTTTCACAAAAAGGTATACCTTTGATTTCTTATAACGTCAAACCTAACTTTTGAAAACCCCCCACCCCCTCATAACGTCAATTTGACGTTTTGCGTTGTCAAATGAATATGGACGGCTCCCCTAAAGAAAAAATGAATAAATGATTATCATAATATTAATAGTGACAACAAAATAGTGAATATAAGAAACATTTTTACTTTTATTTTATGACAATTTCTTTGAGTAGATTTATCTATAAAGTTCTTCCTGTTACACCACCCACCCCTCCCACCCTGGGAAAACACACTAAGTTCACGCACACACAATACACGCACACACAGACTCACACACACACAAAGATTTAAGAAAAAATAATTACCTTTTATTCTGGATCAGTTGCTCATGTTTAAAACGATAACAGTTTTGTAATAAAAGTGACTTGTGCGGGAAAAATACGAAACAACTTAGGCTGGTTTCCATCAAGAAACAAACAGACTAAATTGTAAAAATGGCGCGAAGTTGAAAAAAGGGCGGATGCGGTAGCACTTAATTTGAATAACAAACATCAAATCAATGAGGCAGCAACTATCAACGCCCTCTTTACCACCCATAAGTCCGGATGTTTATTTACGGAAGGCCCGCAATCAAGCCAAGTGCCAGTGTAAAGTAATAAAAACCAGGCTTGATTACGTAACGTTTTAAAATGAGCGCGCTCGTACACAGACCTCTTTTATATTTTCGTGTGCTTTGAAAGTAATAAAAACCAGGCTTGATTACTGTATGTAACGTTTCAAAATGAGCACGCTCGTACACAGACCTCTTTTATATTTTCGTGTGCTTTGGAAAATCAAAACATCTCTAACAACTACTGTTGTCATTTATGACGTTGTGCATATTGCAATAAAAAAATATGTTTTGTTATAAGAAGCAATTATTGTTATTTGGTTCAATTGGTTCAGTGTATCAAATCTCTCAGTTTAGTTGACACTTTGGTATCTTCGTTGCGTCACAGCGAAAGGTTTGTTTTTATTTTAGTTTGTATCTTTGAAAGACCCCATCGGATTTAGGCAGTGGTGTCGGATTTAGGACCTCTCACAGTACTATACATGATTAACAAAAATATTCTTCAATTTTTTCGATTTTATCGGTTTGAGTTATTTATTTATCATTACTTTTCTTTTTCTACAATGACAGATATTACTAATCTTTACTATATATTAAATGATCTCTATGCACAAGTGTTACGCGTAAGCCAAATCGCGTAATACGAACAACCTCTAAATTGCTGAGTACAGGAGAAAAAAAATCAGCCGCGGCCAAGCCCACGCTGATAACTATCAAAAATCTTCGTTTTTCAATCAGCTATTGCAGCTCAAATAATCAATGAAATAATTTGAAATAAAAAGTAAACAAACCTGGAACCTTTCATGAATTCAAAAAGAATAAAAGTATTCATCTAAAGTGAAGATTACATTTCAAAATAAAACGATTTCCAAACCAACCTAAAGTCAGTGTCTGCCAACTAAAAATTTCTCTGCGGGGTCACTGGCAAGGAGTTACGACTTCAGACTTTAGATTCCAATTCTTGTATAGGCTGCAACTACACTGCCAAATGATCTGTATTACAAATACTTCCAAATGGGTCCATAAGTTAAGAAAATGAAATTATCATCTAGCACGGGGTTTTGTTTTTAAAAACAAACTTCAAAATAAAATTGTTAATGAACTTGTTACTTAAAATATCACTTACTTACATAATTTATTTATGATATACACCCCTTTCTTAAATAAATGGCCTCTTAGATTCTTTTATGTTTGCCGCAAGAAGGGAGAAAAATTTCATTTAACCCCCGGTTTTTCTCTCTTTTTCTATCTATTTCCCGCGTGTTAGTATAGACACAACTTTAATTCAGGGAAATGAAGCGTTTTCATTGGTCTAAAATCATGAATGGTCACGTGACCAGAATTTTTATCCAGGGAAATGCCGTGGCGGCAATGTTTTGCTTTAGTGAGATTGACCATTTTGTTGTTTTGATTTGAGCGGGCAAAATTTCTGTACAAACCAAAATATGGCTTCGTTGGAATACCGGTTGAAACACTTGTGTATGACTGAGTCTGGGACTTCAGGTTTGAGTTGTTTATGCTTGTATGCCTTTTGATATGTTTGTTATTTGTGTAAATTTTTTTGTACTTGTCCCCATTTTGTATGTATTTTGATGAACGTGCAAAGGATTGTACGGAAGTGTGTTTATCAGAAATTATTGCAATTAATTGTTTCTCCACTGTTACTTTTTTTCTTTTATCACCTTCATTTGGATTAGGTTTTTCTTTCACAATCCAATGTTTAAATTCCCTTTTACTTTTTTTCTAAATTTCTCTCTGTTTTGGAATGATTTAAAAATTAAAATGCCAAAAAAATGGTAAATAAACATAATTAACGAAAATATTTGTCACTTTTTTCGTTTTTATCTGTTTGAGCTATTTATATATCTATACTTTTCTCATTTCACAATGACAGATATTACATATCTTCACTACTGTATAGCAAGCAAAAGGATGTGCTGCAAAACTTCTAGAAGAGGGTTTTATGAAAAAATAAAGCAGTGGTTTTCAATGAAATTAACATTTTTGAATAACTTTGAGGAATTATCTAAATTTTGAGCCATAAATGTAAAGATTTGACCAAATTCAAACTTGTCCCAGTGTATCCTAGGCTTTATTCACATTACTTATGGATGCCAGAGAATACCTTTTGGTGTAGATTACCCAAAACAATACGCCATAAAAAATCTGACGTTACAAAGATGAACTGCAATACAATGGTTTCAAAATCATACAACAAATAAAATCTGACATTTTGTTATTGAATTCGTAACCTTACACGTTTGAAAATCAGACAACTGACGTTATCAGTAATCATAAAAAAACTGATAAAACGCAGGGAACAAGGTTGACTCAAATTAATATAATAAACAACTTCTCAAAAAAAGATCCAGGGGGTGAGAAGACAACCACCTAGATCTGTGCACCATGGGTAGGCTATTTCCTAAAAATTCTAACAGACCTCATACATTGACAAATTACACACCAGGAATTTATTTTTATTTTAGCGTGTAATCAAGGCCTAATAAATTGAGGTAGTTAGGGAACGTTTTTCTTCCTATTTATTAGCTACAAGTAAATCAATAAATAATAGAAAATACCTTATTGTCTTTAGAACAGATTTCATAACTCACAAAATCAACAATGGATAGTTCAACCGATGAAAGCAAGAGACTTTCAATCAAAGTTTGGATTCTCTCATGCTTGTTTGGTATCGGCTCATGGGTTGTGATGAATGGTCTATGGGTTGAGCTACCAAACCTTGTCAATCAATTACCTGAAGGCTGGAAATTACCTTCTTACTTAACAATAATCGTGCAGATTGCTAATATTGGACCAATAAGCTACGGTTTACTCAAGAAATATTGTGTTAAACCAGAGCGGAAAGAAACTCTTGAGCATATCACAATATGCCTTATTTTGGTTTTTGGAATAATAGGTGCCATCCTGTTAGCTTGTTACTGGAAAAAAACTTCAAACATTTTTGGTGCTGAACATAGCACCTCTCTACTTTTATTAACATTTGTTATAGCTCTCGTTGACTGCACTTCATCTGTTACTTTTTTACCCTTCATGTCGTTGTTACCAGCTTTTTACATGAGTCCTTTTTATGTTGGCGAAAACATGAGTTCCCTTGTTGCTGCTATATTTGGATTAGCACAAGGTGTGGAAGTTTACAATGGTACTCTACCAAACGGACAGGGTAGAGAATTGTTGACACCAGTGAGATATTCACAAAGTACATTTTTCTTAATTCTTGGTGTATTAATGATCCTTTGTTTTGCTTCATACTTGATTCTACGCCTATTCCCTTCAATTAAACAATTGCATATCAACAGTGATGAAGTTCAAGTTTCAACACATTATGACCGGTTCCATACTTCAGTCTCTAGTGAATTCCAGGGCGATTCTTCAGATAACTACTTGGTCATTGGTGATACTGGTCATGATAGAAAGTTGATACAAGTCTGTTTTTGTTGTATGACATGGTTGAATGTCTTACAGAACGGTGTTATGGCATCTGTCGGCTCGTATGCTTATGGACCTTATGGGGAATTATCCTACCATTTTGGTAAGTTGATTTCTTTTCATTTCAAAAATCATCCTCTGTTATAGAGGTTTTTCATTTTTTGTTAAGTTACATGATTTCTGCCATTATGGAAGCAAACGTTCGATTTGCGAAAGGGATCGCCTCTGCGAATTCGAACGTTTGCTTCCATAATGGTGGAAATTACACAACTCAACAAACAATAAGAACCTCTATATGATAGTCTAGGAGCGATCTTGGCAGACACAGGCAAATAGTATATCATATGGGCTTTTATTTATTTTCTCATTATGGTCCCTCGGTACCTCAAAACTAGTGGCAAAGCTGGAGAAAAATTTCTAAGAAGCATTGAAGGGTGTCAGGTCATTTTAGCGCAGAGAACATTGAAATGTCAATTTTGAAGTACTATCAACTAGAGGTATAATTTCTAAGGTAACTATGGCTAGCTCTTGAGATGTTCCAATTTAAAATTTTGCTTATTCAGCGTTTTTCTGCGTTTTTTGATGAGTCAACAGAATTTCAAATTCAAATATCTGGAGGTTATGTATATTCATTTGATGTACTTTTTCGCCTTCAGCGTCCACTCTTGGTCCCATCGTTGCTTCGATAAGTTGTTTCCTCTTCATGTTCTTCCCAAGAAAATCAATACATTACGTCATTGGTGGATCTGTTGGTTACACTTTAGCTGTTATTTATTTACTCATAATGGCAACACTGAGCCCATACCCCTTACTGTATGACAAAACATTTGGTAAAATTCTAATCGTAAGTGTTCAGCATTATTTATTATATTTTCTCCTTCAATGATTTTCTTCCAAAAAAATATCCCATTTGGATTGATTTGCAGAAAGAATCAGAAGTGCCGCTTTAAAGTCGAATGTTTTCTTCCACGATTCCACCTTTTCTGATAAATAAATTCTTTTAAACCTCCAAGTGTGTTCAAATAATGTCAGAAGTTGTCAGAAGGGATAATTCCATGGCCCAGTTTGTGCACAATAAATAATTCTTTATTTCACCTGTTACCTTAGGTCGTAGTGTGTATGGTGGCATCGTCCCTTGTGGCTTACACCAAGTTAGCTATTGCATCTGTTATGAGAGATTTTGGTCACCAATACTTATTTTATACTGGGATTACAATGCAACTTGGTTCGTTTATTGGTGCTGTTGTTATGTTCCCAATTGTCAATTATGCCAAAGTATTCAAATCATAATGGAATTAAAATGGAAAGTTGTTTCTTCTTATTAGTAATTGTTTGTTCTTTATTTTAACTATGGTATTGGATTCTTGAAGTGTTTTGATAATGGTCCCAATCCTTTGTTAATATACCTTAAGGGAACTTATTTTGGAGGGAACTAATTTTGACAAGCGCCAAAAATCCTGAAGATTTTTAATTTTGGCGGGAACTAATTTTGGCAAATGACAGCCTAAATCTGTTCTATTTTGTCTTATTTAAAGCTTTTTTTGTGAACTCAAGAAGTTACTTAGGCTTAGTACCAAAAAATTTAATTTTGGTGAGAACTTATTTTGGCGAGTGAGCAAAATATTTAATTTTGTCTAAATTCGCCGAATTAGCCAAAATTAGTTCCTGCCAAAATAAGTTCCCTTATTGTACTCCCTTTTACATATATCCTTGTAAAATCCATTTCTAAGGCTGAAAAGGTGTATTGCCGAAGTATCCATGAAAGAAAGATGATGTATTTCTTAACTATGGCTACACACTTGTTTTTTTATAAGAACCATTAAATTTTGGCTGAGAGCCTGAGATTGATCTTAAAATTATTATTGTTCCAAAAAATAGAGCTATTGTTCTGTGGGCATAAATCTGAGGCTGGTGTTCTTATGAAATTGTTCTTTATAAATAAAAAATCGTGTGTTTGATTAAAAAATCAGATAAACGGAGAAATTGTCTTAACCTGACAAAATATTAGTCCCTAAATTTACTGATTCTTAAAAATTAATATTGAGAGAATTTTAGGGACTGTTTGAACTCATTTGTTGGCAAAGTAAAGATAACCTTATTAAAAATGAAATTCAGTCCAAAGGAAATATTTTTATTGCTGCCAAAGGAAAGCCACCAAATTTTGCAGCCTTTTTTCCACTTTGTCATTGTTGCAATAGGAATTGCTCTTTTAAACTCTTGTTAGTGTATCAGTACTTCTTGCATATTATTCTTAATTAGTGCCGTGAAGCTGTAAAAATTATCATATTGTAGATTCTTAAAACAGAAAAATTTTAATTTTGTAACCTATCTATTGCTTAATTTTTGATTTTTATCGTAACGAAGTAGAAAATTTATAATATATTGTGGAAGTGTTGTTAAATATTTTTGAATTACATTATTTTTCATAAAGCAACAATTTAAGGTGCATGTATATAATTATAGAAAATTTCTAAATATTACTAATTTGAAAATATTATTGAAAACTTGAAAAACGCAAATTCAAATTAAATGTTTGAGAATGACTTTTGAAACATCTCAGTTTTAAATGTAAATTTTAAATGTAAATTTTGATCGGTTTAAGTCAAATTTCTAAAAAACGCCAATCAAAATATTCGGAGATGTGGAGAACTTTTTCTGGGGTTTTGACAATTCAACACATCAAGATTAGTTCTAAGGTTTCACACTGTGACGTAGCTGCTGACCTTACCTATTTTGTCCAAAATTTATTAGCTACCCTCGAGCTAAAGAACCGAATCGGAATCCAATTTTGTAATACTAACTACTCGTTTACCTTTTCTTTTAGAGTATAGAAAAATTCACAAAAAAATATACAACAGAAAAGCAAACTTTTGAAAACTACATTTCAATAATGGGCGTTGAATTAATGGATGGAAGAAGAAGAACGTTTTTCGGTAAGAAGATACTCATTTTCAAGATCATGAGAAGTATTAGATCATGTTCGCACGTGGCGGTTCCGTTTCGCTCCGAAACGAAATGAAGCCATTCTATTGGTTACATTCAAGTGTTGCGTCACTTCTAACCAATAGAATAGCTTCATCCCGTTTCGGAGCGAAACGGAACCGTCACGTGCGAACATGGTCTTAGAAAAAAATTCTTTTATGTCTTTTGCACGGAGTTTAAGGCCACCGCCATGTCAGGAAAATCTCCAGCACAAATAGGAGAATCGCATGGGTCGCGTCGATCCTAACTGACGTAACGTACTTATGTAACATACTTATAAAGGTAACGTATCTATAAAGACCATGCTCAAGGATCATGGGGCTTCGGTGAGCCGTCTAAAGTAATTAGTTCTTTCGCATTTTTCACCTTCTAAACACCAAAGAACTAAATAAGTTGGAATTTACAGGTAAAAATGCTCTGAAATCCTTATGTTCAGTTGCCAAATTTCAGAATGGTAATATACCAAAGGATGGTACTGAAATCTCAAACATATGTGTAACGAGTCCAACAAGTAGCAAAGGTTGTCTTTTCAAAACCGAGTTGTTTTGTTTTCTAAACATGGCGGATCATCTTGAAAGCCTTCGAAACTTCCATTTGCATCCATATTTGATTAAATAGTGTCTTTTTCCAATGCATCTTTATTCTAGGCTGCAAGCATCCCCTCTGATATGTTTTGATATAGGGGATGCGTATCGTATATGATATTCCCGTCCGAGGGTTACACCCTATTTCAATTTTCAAAAGGTTCAGAAATGATTGTATTAACTTCTAGCAATTCAAACTTTCAATCAAACTTTATAGTGAAACTTAAAGATCTCTTAAAACTTACTAATCAAGCTTACATGAATATAAGTAAGGAAGTATTTAACGGCCTTGAAATTAACAAGCAAAAAATTAACACGAATTTTATTGCTTTTTCAAAAACACCAGCGGCTAGTTTCAATTAAAGGGGTTTTAATGAACACGAAATTTCTCAATTCGTGTCAATTACACGTCTCCTAATATAAGGTAATCAAATTTCTAATGCTCAAAGACACAAAAAGATAGGGTAACTCTCGGACGGGAACTTTATAGACGATACGCATCCTCTATATCAAAACATATCAGAGGGAATATCTGTAGCCAATCTTTATCCAGAAAAAGAATTTACGTGTTGAATGACAAATTTTGATTTCCATTCTCAAACTGATCAAGAAAAATCTCTTATCATCTCTTATCATCTTCTTTTAGGTCACGTGATATGCGGAATTTTTTGGACAATTATGATGATGAATTAGAATTACAAAATGATAACTGAAACGAATCGTGTTGGTTGGTTATTGTGAGAGAGTTCCATTAATCCAAGGTTAGTTCCCTTTATAATTCTGCTTTTGCACTGATAAACATTTGCTATGATTGGCTTTTCCAGAAAATGTTCGTACATAGGGGTTGGAGGATATAGTGTCTATATAAATAAATAAATTTGCCTTGTCCGGGGGATAAACTTGCTCTGTTTGAGGGTAATTTTGATTGCCCATGGGGTCAACTAATGCTTGTCCGGGGGGGGGGGTGTCAAAAGTCACAATGTCCGGGGGGTAAATTTCCAAAAAACGTTATATCCTCCATCCCCCATGTTCAAATTTTCTCTGGAAAAGCCCATTTTCTATAATCTCTAAAAGTTATTTATCATTCCTAAACCTAATAAACTTCAAATGGGGTTAGGGTGGAATACATCAAATTAGATTTTGAGCTTTAGATTATTTCCAAATATGGTCTTAATGAGTTTTTTTTGACCAAGGACATCAGACAGATTTGAGCCACATTATATTTCTCCTTATCTTTTAGAATGATGAGGTTTATTATGCACATTATTTTTTATAAGAACCAGTAATTTTTTGAAGGTCAGTCTTGATCTAGGCTTCTGCTCATCCTCTACCGAAAAAAAGTTTTATATCTGCTGTATAGGAAGTACTCTAAATTGATTGATCCTCCTGAATATTTTCAATGTGAAGTTCAAACACAGAATCGTTTTTCATTTTATTTGAATAAAATTCAAAACATATACTTAGATGTTTCGGTGTCATCTATAGTATAAGTATATCTATAGAGGTCCGCGATTCAGACTAGTCTTGATCGTCCTTATTTTATACAAAATTTTCATGTTCTTTATAATATGGTTAAGATGGAAAGGCTAAAATCAGGACTTTCTTCTTAGCAATTTCTGAATCAGTCTGCTATATAGTTCTTAGATCTCGGTTGGATTTGACTTTCTTTTTATATGAGGATAGTTCTTATAAAAAACACACATGTACAGTTTATTAGCCGTTATTTATTTTCTCTGGGGATTAAGACTGTAACAAAGTTTGGGTCAAAGTTTGTTCCCTTTAAAAATACTGTGACTATGTCATAATATCACAAATGAAACAGCCCTGTGGCATATTAAGAAGGTACAGTACACTGTCTCTGGATAAAAATCAGAACAGAATCGTACTCTTTTTTTTCGCGTTATGGTACAATGCAACATGCTCCAACCCACCAATCTAAAATGCTTTCTCGTGTCTCCCATTTTTCTTTCTACCAATAAAAGTCCCAGGGACAAAAACAGCATGTCTTTTAGGTATGTCCCTCACTTTTTGTCCCATGAAACAGAAAAAGATACCATGGGACACGCACTTATTCTTTGTGTTGGTGAGATGGAGCAGGTAGCATTGCACCAACGCGAAAAAAACTTCTCGTATCCCCAAGTCTTTAGAAATCTATAAAGTCATTTAAGTACCAAGTTTGGAATAATCATTAAAATCACTCACGCTCGTTCGCTTATTTCTCATCTTCCATTTTTGCTATCCTATGAACACTAGATTTCATGAATCTCAATAAACTGGGTATTTTTTGGATGGTCAGGACAACATTCTTTGAGCCATATAGATTGCGGGTTATTCCAGAAAAAAATTGTACCCTCTATTTTGAGGAGGTCATTTTTTAAAAAGGCGACCCGCTGAATTTTTTTCCAATTTTTTATTCAGGAACCCCTTGGATTTTTTTCTCCCATTTTTTGGACCACCCTGGATTTTCGACCTCGTTATACTGACCAGCCTGGCTTTTGAACCCGATGTTACTGACTGCCCTGGATTTTTTCATTCAAAAAACTAGACTACCCTGAACGTCATACCACCTCCTCAACATAGGAGGTACAGACTATTTCTGGAATAGCCCATTACAGGATTTGAAGAAAAAAAATTCAAATCATTTTTTCATGAGGACCGTGATATTACTAATCTAGTCTTCGCGTTTTTCATGTTTTGAATTGTCCAAATTCCAAAGATGTCATTCGACGCATAAAGAATTTATTGGGTGTTTTCTTTTTAAACAAAGGGTGCCACGCCCAAATATTCAGAGAAAGTGAGGAGAAATACAAATCGAACAATGGATCGTCAACATACCTTTGAGTTTATTCATTTATCCATTAAACGCCACTGGCGTCATATGAGATGAGATCACCGAATTTCACCTACCTGTACCGGTACACGAACAGCCTTCGGATGTTCTTAACTTTTTTTCTATTTTAAAGCCTTAAAATGTTCCTAACATGTTCTTATTTTCAATTTTTTGTAAGTATTTTTGTCCATTTTCTTCAGAAACTGTGTGTTTTAAATATGTTCTTAACTTGTTCTCAATATTTTGGCCACTGAAGCATTCTGTTCTTATAAAACAGGTCTTGACCATGCCGCCCTACTAAGTCCAGATTCTCATTTTTTCTTTAAGTTTGGGGGGTACGAACTTTTAAAATCCAAGAGTATTTTTATTAAGTTACGAAGTGATGGCATTTAATAGTTTAACTTGCATAAATCATCGATGTCTAAATGTCATTAAGCGTACGTGACATTGAGTTTAAAGCCCGAAGGACTAGATTAGAATCTCTAACCTTTCCCAGGCAAGAAAAAGTGAAGCCATTTATTTCCCATCCAAAACCCGCCTAGAACGCGCAGTAATCATGACGACGGATTGTATCTAGCGGTTTTTTTGTTTTTGAGGACTGCATCTTTTGAGATCTAGCGATAGATTTTATTTTCAATCCGGCGTTGTGAAAACAACGCGCGGGCGTTCTGGAAATAAGTGGTTTCATTTCCCATCCAGGAGTCTCGAGTCTAGCCCTTCTGGCTTGGAAGTCAATGGATGTGGGATTTTTGGCAAGTTATAAAATGGACTTGTTACAGAAATATCAACTTTGAAGCATACAAGCCTTGCGGCGAATCATTGAACAGTAGCTTTAATGTAACCAGCGATTAAATTAAGTCATACTCTAAGTCCCAAAGATTGATCATCCATGAAAAAAGAAAAAAGCTCTTGTTATATTATGTTGAGCTTTACGAGACACTTTTTAAGATCTTTTTGGATTTTGGTTTTGGAAAAAAAAAGAGTCATAATTGAAAATAAAGCTGTGTCCACACCACAATCTGCTTTCTCTTTTAAAGATTCATTCTGAACTAAAAGCGTGACATGAAAATAGTTCAGCTTTAAATTGTCAGTTTTTGAAAGTCTTTGTAGTTTACCAATATTGACAAATTAACTCTATTGGCTTCCAGAAAATTATCTTTCATTGTTAAATCTGATGAATACTCGACGCTTTTTTTATAAGAACTATTAAAAACAAACTTTCAGCCTTTAGCCTGGAATGTCTAGAGCCTGAAGCTAAGTCAAGGATAAAGTATTTGAATTATGATCTCAAACAAGATCAATCGCAATGGGAAGTAAGGACGAATTAGAACAACAACTTTAAAGCCAAATTGCAAGAAATGAGATAATAGGCCTCCGTATAAGGTATTGCCAATCCATTGTTTATGGTTTTCTATTCTAAGTTTTATTTTTCAAACCAATAATTTTTTGTGTTTTTTTGTTGAAGATGGCTAACTTGGTAAGTCTGATAGACTCATATGCACGTTTTTTTATAAGAACAAACTTTATAAGAACAAAAGGCTTCGATGACTAAAATGATAAGAACATTTTAGGGCATTGAGTACTCAAAAACAACGAAATTCTTGAGAAAATGGATTAAAATACTCATAAAATGAGGAAAATAAGAACATGTTAAGAATATTTTTAGGCTTAAAACTAAAAAAATTAAGAACATCCAAAGGCTTCAAAAAATTTTGGATTTTCTTATAAAAAAACGTGTAGTGCTTTTAAGAAAGTACTTTAAGAAAATTATTAAGTCTTGTGAAACACGTTATGTTGCTTGTAAACATTCCATTAATCGAGTGACGTTTGAGCCATTAAACATTTCACGTTAAATCGAGCGACTTATAAGGGAAAAGATCACATCGTTCGTTTGTGAGGGTGTTGTCTCAAAAGAGAGGAGAGAGAAAGGTTTTCATATCAAACCTTATGAAGCCAAACAAACTTTGAGATATGTTTTTGTTTGTCTGTCCTGCTTCCTGCTATATAGCTTCTATCAAAACATTTAATAAAATCCTAAAGTCAAACAAACGCTACGCCTCTTTTTTTCGTATTGTGAGAGTAGAATACTAACAACAAAGGGTACAATAGGAGAAGCGTCTATGAACCGTCTCAAGACAAACACTCCATATAAATAGTGTAGACGGTTAGAGATAAATTCATCACTTCATAGCAAATCATCTCTTGAAGCAGATCATTTCAATATCTCTCTACTTCACAACTTTTTTTGATCAACCATGGCCAACCGACCTAAAGGATACGGATTTACTGCTGAGCAAGCTAATAAGAAAGCCAAGAAATTCGATGCTGACCAGGCTAATGAGGCTTTGGACTGGATCAAACAAGTTGTTGGAGATTTCAGTTGCGAGCCAGTACCTAAGGAGAAAGGAGAATCGAAATTTGTTGAACCGTTGAAAGATGGAATCGTCCTTTGCAAATTGATGAACAAGATCAAACCAGGAAGTATCTCAAAAATCAACGAAAGCAAGATGGCTTTCAAACAGATGGAGAATATCAGTAAATTCTTAGCTGAATGTGAAGCCTTGGGTATGAGCAAAATTGATCTTTTCCAAACAGTCGATTTATACGAGGCCCAAAACGTACCACAAGTTGTCAACGGTATTTACGCTGTTGCACGAAAAGCACGCGTCAATGGCTTCACTGGGCCATCACTCGGCCCCGATGAGGCCACTGAGAACAAACGTGAATTTTCAGAAGAGCAATTGAGATCTGGAGAAGGTGTGATCGGCCTCCAAGCTGGATCAAACAAAGGAGCTTCACAAGCTGGACAAAACTTCGGCAAAACCAGGGCTATTATTGATTAAAAAGTCTCTACAGAACTTTCACTTGACAGACTGTTAAAAACGCCAGAGGGAGAAGATTTTCAGCGCTTCCTTTCGAAGGGCATGGATCTCACTTTCTCCGCTGCTAAATAACTCTCGATCCAAACTGTATTATACAAATATTTAAAATTTGTAAAAAGTGACCTTTTTTTTGTACAGATATCACGTTCCTAACTATATGTAGTTTTTTTATCAAAATAAATTATATTCTAAATGAAGTTTAATTTTTTTTTTCTCGCGCTAGAAATATGACTAAGATTTTCAAAAGAAAAAAATGTCTTTTTCAATGTTAAGTCAAGAATTTATACGGCTGATACATGACGGAGTAGTCCATGTATATTGTAGAAAAAACAGCTCTTTGTGGCGTTTTAATTGGTCAGATTTTGTTAAAAATTCCAAGTCTTAACACCTCACCACTTGATTTAAAAGACATAAACAGAATGCTTTTAGAAAGATTATAAAAATACCCCTTTCTAATGGTACCAAAACCGTTGTCTAACTCTCAAGTTACAAGCTTTCATTTCAGTTTGAAATTTTAGATTTCAAAAAAAACTATTCAACAAAATTTTCACATTTTCAAAACATTTAGCGCAACGGTTAATTATGAAATACACACACTATTTTTAGTACCAATATGATTGGCTATCCTCGCGTGATTTTTAAACTTAAGATTTCCTTAAATGTTCTTAATAAGGCTCCCAGCTGGCACACAACGTTCTTTCAACGTCAATTTAATGTTCACAACGTCCATTTAACGTTAGATGAACGTTGAAACAACGTTGTGGGTCAGCTGGGTTATATCACTCATTCCTACTTTTTGGGAGAGAGCGACTCGATAAAAACAAGTGAACAATAAGGCAAAAAAATAAAAATGGCCAAAGCTTTCTCCAAAAGGTTACCGTCTCTTAAGAAATAACGTATGAATCAACATGACCAAAAACGTTCTATTTCCCAATGAAAGAACGTTTTCTAAATCCGACATAATAACTAACCGACGTCGCTTTTGCCACTATTGCCGGCATCGTTACCACTATTCTATACAAGCGGAATGATTAGATACTTTAAACATTCGGTAATGACTTTTCATTGTGAGTGCATTTCATTCGGCAAAGGAAGATTTATCGCTTTTCATTTTTCGTTTTCCATGAAAGAGGAAAGCATCTATCTTCCTTACGAGATTAGAAAGTCTGTTTCTATTTTCGTATCTTGATTAATGTTCAAAAGTTTTTCTCTTTCCTCGAGACATACTTCCTCGGTAAGATCCTGGAAACGGTTATATAGGGTATACTTTAGACGATGTTCTCGTCCGTTACATTGATAGTAAGTAAAGGCAGGAAAATATGGCGGTATGGCGTTATGGCGGTATACGGGAGAAAGTCGGCGGGAGAGCTTCGAAGACTGTCAAACTCTACTCTTTTCGGCGAAAAACCCGTTTGCGAATTTTCTTCGGCTTTGGGCTTATTTCTTAGATAGTGATTTGTCTTAGACTATAGCATAGTACTTATAGCTTTGTAAATGTGAAAATAATTTTCAGCTACCACTCTAATAAGCGTCCCCCAACCAAATTCTTATTCCAAAACTCCTCTTTAAAGGTTTTGTTTTTTAAATAAGAGTGATATCGTTTGCTTACTCATCAATTTTAATTCACTAGCTTTTTCACATTGGATTGACACGGATGTGGAGCAAGATTGGTCAGAAAGAGGAAAAGAAAAATATTTTTTTGCTTACATAAGCATAATATAACAATAGGCATACACTGTCCTGATATGAAATATGTGTCTGGTATGAAACGGGAACACTTATGTAAAAACAAAACCTTAAATACATTTTCGGGAGTGAATTTGAACGCTCCTTTATTTCGTGTATTTATCTTCATTCCTCAAAATATTACCAGATGGGCTGTGATTGTAGAAATAATAGGAGAGCTTCACCTCTCACAAATATCTTTCCAACGAGGTTAAAATCGCAATCTAGTTCTATCATAGTATAAGAATGTTCATTCATCATTGTATATGGAATGTTGACGGCATTGTTTTTGTCAGCTAAATTGATGTTCTGTGTCTGTGTCGTCGCACGTTATAAGAACTACAATAATAGTAGACCTAATTTTTTGGATAAAAGTTTCGTACTTTTTCTTTTTTTGGTGACAGCGGCTCTTTCATAGCTGAAAATTTCCAGTTTTTGGTTCCTATTGACATTATGAGCTAGATTATATAGATTCTTTTGGTATTTTGATAAAAATGACACTATCTAGCCTATATTGTCTTTGTAAGCACTTTTGAAAAAAAGCAAACTTTGAACGACCATTGTAGTTGTAAATCTAAAGCTCATTATGTGAAACTTCCCGAGTATGATATTGTAAGATTCCTCTACTTATTCCAGAAATAATTTTACCAAAATATGATGAAGGCATTTTGTTCCAATACTTTTTTGTTGAGATATTCTGTTCTTCTTGATGGATCTATATTCACTCTCTTTACTTCATTGAGTGATTTATTTCCAATGGGCTCTTTCGGAAAATAACCGTGCATGGGGGGTTGGAGGATATAGTGTCCGGGGGTAGTGAAAAATCTACAAATTTGCCTTGTACTCTGTTTGAGAGTAATTTTGAATATCCGGGGGATCAACTGATGTTTGTCCGGGGATTTTAGACCTGCTGTCCGGAGGGTCAAAAGTCATGATGTTCGGGGGGTAAATTTCAAAAATATTTTCTGGAAAAGCCCAATGCATTCATTTTATTACGTTAATAAAACGGTGGCATAACTTTTACCATTAAAACTAACACTGAACCATTGTCAGAAACTGGTTACACAGCAGAAATCAAGTTCTGCTCATTCCAGCCGCGGCTTACTTTCTATGGTTCTATTTATATCCTTTTCCGACTATTAGACTTTTCACCATGTCCCTTTAAGGAGGACATGCAAAAGTCATTTCATAATGCTCACAAACACAAACTAATTAAAAGCTTTAAACGCCTTTGTTTTTCCCTTTTTTGCGGAAAAACTGCGAACTTTTATTGCTTCCAAACGTTTGGGAAGTGCCTCCTCTTCTCCATCCTATTGTTTTTCAGTTTTTCAATTTTCAGTTGTTTCAATTTACTATTTTCAAAAAGCATGGTTTGATTTTCTAACAACGATGGATTGTTCGCTTGTATAACAACAGAATATACTAATTCTTCGGACGGAGGATCGAGACAAAAATACCATTAGATGCTAGAAATTTCCAACATGTTTCGGCCAGAGCCTTTTTCAAGGTATCTTACTATATAGGGTTATATCAGTAAGATATATACTAATTAACAAGGTATATACTAATATTAATAAATACTATCGAGTTTAAAACCAAGAAAGGGCTAGAGTTGAAACTCTTGGATGGGAAATAAAGCTAATTTTTTTCCAATCTAAAACGCGTGGCCCGCGTGGTTTTTTACTCAAACGCCGGATTGAAAATAAAATCCATCACCAGATTTTGAAAAATAGGCAGCGTGAAAAAAAAGATTCTAGATTCAATCCGTCATTCTAAAAATCGGCGTAAAAACTTCGGAAAGTTAGACGGATAGACATACAGAAAAATATACGGGTTGAATATAGTATTAAGTGAAGCGCAACATACAATACACGGTTTTTTATATGTACAAACTATATGAGACTGCGATGGCCGAAGTATTAAGAAACAACCCTGTGCCACAGACCCGCTCTGACCCCAGCCCCACTGGAAAGTTTGGCAGATATTTCGTCCCCGTTGTGAAAATACCCTTGAATTTCAGCCCTACTGGGAAATTGACTTTGATTTCATCCCCATTCGAAATTCAATGAATTTTTTAACCTTGAAACAATAGAATTTCTATCCCCATTTGGGTTTCAATAGGACTTTTTATCCCCACTGAGGAAAAAAAGTTCCCACGGGGCTGTGAGACAGAGGTGTTGAAAGCAAATTAGGTACTTTTGAGAAGAGCAAGTGTTTGGAACATTTTTAGGCTTATACCCAGGACACAGTTACTTATCCCGGGCAAATAAAATCTTTGATCGGAGTTTTATGAAAATAATACCCTAAAAGCCTTAAAAACTCTGATCAAAGATAGAAGATATAGTTGAGTCAAGGATTTATAAAGGTTATATATTATGTTAAGGTGTTTTAGAGGCTTTCTTTTCGAGTTTTTTCAATGGAAATGACCTTTTGGTTAGTTTGTGACAAGTTGCCACAAGCCCAGGGTCAATGAGGCATGGGTGGACTGATTGGTTTTAAAGTCTTTCTCAATATAATCTGCAGCGGGGACAAAAAAATATTATAACTTTTGATAGAATTCGAATGAGAAATTTTATCGGCGATCCAAAAAATATCTGCGATCTGCAGAAAAAGTGCATTTTTAGGTCACCGATAAACCAGTTATCAGACATTTGCTCGTACAATATGGAAATATTTCACTCGTTCCAGATTTTCCGTATATTTTCCTCGCCTAAAGGCTCGGGAAATATTGTACGGAAAAATTTCTGAACCCATAAAATATTTCTCATATTATACTCGCAACTGTCCGATAACTATTACGTATTGTACTTGTTAAAAAGAGTTTAATATAATAGTTGTGCCCAGGGTCAATGACTCATGATATTGGGTGTGGGTGGACCGGTTGAAATAGCTTGACATCCTTTAGTTGTTTTTGTTTTTTAAACGACACCCATGTCTCCAATACACACATTGTACAAACAACTTTGCAATTAATTAGCGATATCATTAATGGGTAATTAAATGCTTTGATAACATTCCATTTACTAGTAATAAAGTAGAACCTTTCTATCTCCAAATTCTTCTCTTTATCTGCACTATCTCTCATTTAACGGCAGGCTATGTGAGGTCCACGGGGCATTGGGTATGAAGTTCTCAAACATGGCATCATTCTGTCCCTGTAAAAGGGGTGAACACGTCTTTTTACGAAAACATCCACAATTTCTAAAGCTTTCGTATGTTTTTAACCTTTTGAGTATTACCTTAGAGCCCACGAAGCCTTAAAATGTTCTAAACTTGTTCTTACTCTTAGGTTCCAAATAAAAGCCCCCCCCCCCGCTTGTTAATTTTT
The DNA here is from genome assembly GCF_902728285.1 of Clytia hemisphaerica. NCBI lineage: Eukaryota > Metazoa > Cnidaria > Hydrozoa > Leptothecata > Clytiidae > Clytia > Clytia hemisphaerica. Next base: position 57,080 of record NW_027103360.1, read on the forward strand.
CGAAAATTTTCCAACCCCCTCGGACCTTACTGGGGTCCCCCCCCCCCCCCCGTTTATTAATTTTTAAGAATTTTCAGCTTTCAAAGAGAAGGTTCCTTATTCTGCTCAAAATAGCCTGATTTTAGCCTATAATTACCTTATTTTTGGATTTTCGCAAGTACAATTCCCAACCCCCCCCCTGGCTATTAGGCCCCCCCGTTATCATAATTTAGAAAATTTTCTAACCCCCCTGTTTATTCCACCCCCCCCCCCCTTTTATTTGGAACCTAGGAGTGATAGTTTGGCCATCGAAGCCAAAAAACACTTGTTTGATAGTGTGATATTGTAAGCCTTTTTCTCGGCAAGTGCTATTCAATAAGGTTTTCAACGGTTTTTACTATCGTTGACCCAAGAAAAATGTGTTGGACAAGTGAGTACACTCCCTTCTGTAAACGGGACATGTAAGCTATTACACGTTTTTTCTTATAAGAACAAAATACATAAGAACATAGGCTTCGATGGCCAAAATATTAAGAACAAGTTAAGAACATTTTAAGGCTTTGTGGACTTAAAACACCATATTTCTTAGAACATGGTCAAAAATACCCACAAAATGGCGAAAATAAGAACATGTTATGAAAATTTTTAGGCTTGAAAGTAAAAACGTTAAGAACATCCGAAAGTTTCAAAAATTCTGGATGTTCTTATAAAAAGACGTGTAAAGGGCTTACCAATTACCATTCCAGCAAAGAATAGGAACTTAATTTCCATTCCACCACAACGATTACATAATGTTTTATTTCCCGAATTCATTTCGAGTTGTCTTAATTTGTCCTCGTTAAGGAAATTATCATTTATAAAAAAACAACAAATCACTTCAATAGCTGTCTTCCCTTTTGGCTGGAGAACTAAAAAACTCCATAACATAAATTATTTTAAACTCTGAGAAATAAATCAGAGAGAAATGCCTTTTCTCTACTTTTTTCCTGATTCAACTTTCCTTAAACCAGCAGTTACGATTTCCTCAAAAAAATAATTAATAAAGTAAACTAGCCATAATTGTCATTAAAATGCCACCGCAATAGCAGATTAAAAAAATGATTTTAATGCATTTTTAAACTTCAAGCAGCTTAGTGCTAATTTATTACCCAGTCATGTTAATAATTGAGTTGGAGACAAATTAAAAACAGTGTGTGGACGTAAATTTGAACTTATTTACAAGAGACTTTTTCTAACTTTCATTGGAATTTGACCAATTAAAAGGCTTGGCATCACAACATATTTACAATTTACATTACAACATCTTGTGCTGGGATTTTATAAATGATCGAAATAATAGTTTCAGTCTTTTCATTTGCGTTTAAGAATGCAGTTAAAATATTCGGTAAAATTTTTTCTTATTGACGCGCACCCGCATGCTTATGTCTTATATTGATACAAAATTCTAAGGAGTTTTTTTGTTGCTTGTACTGCAAAGACCTTCATAGTTTATTGGATTTCTCTTTCGATTAGGATATGTTTTTTTGATCTCATTTTCTTCATTATTGATAGACAATTCTGTGTTAAGAGGGTTAGTAGTATCTATAACAAAGTCAATTTTTTCAGAATCAGATTTTCTATAAAAGGCAAAAAACCAACCTCCTTTGTTTTCAGAAAACATTTCATTAATGTTTTGAAAACAAATTTTTTCAGGATTTAAATCATCAATGTAAATCCATTTATTCTCAATAAATATACCACATGCAAAATGGGCACCACAATTCCTTACAATGGCATGTAATGTGTAGCTATTTTCTTTTACTATAATCTCCTCAAAAAATCTACAATTGTTTATACATACTGTTGTACAGAGTTCTATAAGAAGAAAAATAGGCAAATTGACAACTTGAATCTGTGCTGGTATGTTGACAGAGCAAGAATCACAATTAATTTCTGAGCTTGGATTAAGAGAATTTGATACACAGTTTGGCCACAAACTTGCATCAACTAAAATCTCTGGATATAAAAAATGCGAAAAATGCGAAAGAAGACTGACAATGCTACCCCGTTTCTCTTTGTTCCTTCTCACTACCACAACTATTACAAGTACCCTGAATTACAAAACTTGTTTCAAAAACATGTCTCTCTTCTTCTGATAATTCTTTGAAAATATTACTTCCAAAAATCTCTTGAAACTCTGCGTCGCTATTTCTTCTCACAAAGGTACCACAATTTTCAATAATCTTAGACCATACCGGTTCCCTAATTTCATCCAGCAGTCGAAAAGCATTACTTTTCATATCGTAATCTTCAAGTGAAATTTCCATTGATCCCACTTAATTGAAGCAGCTTAAAAAAATCACTTGATTTTTCATATGATACTTTAGCTTTCATTTCTGGAAGAAGCAAGCGGTAACATATTTCAAGAAAGCAATCAACAGCGCAAGAATAGGTACGACTGCCAGTTGTCCTGCTTGAATTTCGGAAATGTGCAACATTCAATGCAGTGTCTAGATTAATCGCAAAGTCTTCCTCTGCCATACTGTGAAAAATCTTCAAATTATTTTAGGAGCAAAAAGCAAAAAATGTAATTACAGTTGACACTGTCTAATTTGACGTTCTACTATTTGATAAGCCCGTTTTGGATAAAAATTTGAAGTCACTTTAAAGGTTTTGAAAAACCACTCTCTTATTTGATTTCTAGTAACAAAAAAAATGCCAGATATTTTGAAATTCAAATGTTCGATTTTGTTGCGTTCAAATTAGAAACTCAAAATTTGACTCCTCAAATATTGCAAATATCAAAGATTTCTTCCAAAAAACTTATACCGGGTGCAAAAAAAAATTACAATTCGAGATAAGTGAGCAATTTAAATTGTTTTTTGTTCATTCTTCTTTATATTGGAGGATGCTCTAACTTGACGAAAGTTATTTCCAAAAAACTGACTTTTTTTTCCATGTCGAAATTTCAAAAAATCATTAAAAACAGCAATCACGCTATAAATAAGACGAAATGACAAAAACACAATTTCATTGTTTTTTTATTCCTTTTTCTCCTATCTTATATTTTGCCAACAGTTATCTTATTTGGCATGCATTTTCCAAACCAGCAACTCAATCGCCCAAGGTTATTTGAGCAACTAGTCGAGGAATGGTGATCTATTTTTTCAAAAGTTTTCTCACATAGCGCACACATAACATCAAAACCTCTCTTAGAGATTTCCAAAAAAAATTTTCAGCCTTTCCAAAAATATTATCCCACGTGGGAATAGCTTGTTTTACCATATTCTGCAACGAGTTTTGATGAGCACAGTTGTATTTTTTTGGTATTTTTATGTGTAAAGAAGGTGGTAAGTGTGAAGAAAAAAGTTTGCTCGCTGTTTTTGATGATTTTTTGAAATTTCGACATGGAAAAAAAGTCAGTTTTTTGGAAATAACTTTCGAACTCCTTTTTCAAATTTAATGTATGATGGCTCAAAATTCAAGTTAGAGCATCCTCTATACAATAAAAGAAGAATGAACAAAAAGTTTAAATCCGGAAGCTCACATTATCTCGACAAAGTTGTATACTTTTTTTTGGTGCACCCGGTATAAATTTTCAGCAAGATCTTCGGTTATTGTACTGATTCGACGTTCAAAAACCAATCGCAATAATCAACCTTCGCTTCGCCTTCTTCTTCCCGTGTTACTCTATAATTCAATATTTACTTTAGGGATTTGGGAGACTTTCTCAATATTCAATATGCTGTGGTATTCGATGAGAATCCCTTGAAATTTGAATTAGAGAGTGTCAACTACTGTATATATAGATTTTTGCAAAATGCAAACTTTCCTTTATGGAATTTCCCTTTTATAGGGCGCCTTGTTTTATACTTTAGTTCAGTTTCAAAAATTCTTTTAATTGTCAGCTGTGTGCTGTTCTGTATCAATAGTGTTAGAACGATGATGGAAAAAACTATATAAATAACTGTCATACTGTTGTTCTGTCAGTCTGTGTTCTGTTTCGCTGGAAAATATAAATCAATCTCAATGTCTAAAAAGGATTCAAATTGTTTAGTTTTCCTTTCAGCAAACTCACACTGGATTGTTGGGTTTATAGAAAAGTAGTGCGATTGGACTACTGGACTGTGCTAATAACTGGAATAAAACAGATTTAAAGAAACAGGGAGAAATTCAAGATGTCTGCCACCATCACATCAGGTCCACCAACTTTCCTTTTTTATCGCTGACATTACCTTATACCTAAAGCCAGAGCCATCGGCTGATCGTTTGAAACATAGTCAATAGAAGAAATACCAGATAATTCAATTGACATTGTTTGAAAGCTCCGACACGATAGGAAGAAACAAACGTCCGCCGCGCAAGCTAAAAAAGAGCTATCCTGTAAAACACGGCTTATCGCTCTTCATTCCGGGAAATCAAATAACCGTTAATTGATAATGTTCCGCTAAGCGGAACTAAAATACTGAAACGCGCGCGCAAAATTATGAGATGTTTTCCCAACTTTCCCTCACGAGTGAAGCTATGAATGCCATCCTCGGAAGCTTTAGGCTTCCTGCGGTGGCAAAAATCAATTAGATGTTTGTAGTAATTCATTTTAAAAATTAATTCCTGAAATCCAAACACTTTTAAGCTTCCTTTAACAGGATTTATTTTTAATCTTTAATTACTAACAACATTTGATTACTTATATACTTTGTTTTGTCTTTTCGGAACAATCATAAACAGTGTTTTGAGGAAGACTACAAAACAAAGATTAATGTAATGAGATGTCCTTGTTGAAAGTGGTAGCTAAAGTTTTAGCCACTGCTTAGCATTGCTTATAAATTGCATGTTTTTTATAAGCATTGCACTTATAAGCATATTTAGGCTCAGATATGGCTAATATTAAAGCGTGTACTAAGCATTACCTTGAGATCCTACGAAAAATATATTTTCCTGATTCTGGCTGTTTTGGGCTTGGATTTTATGGATTTTTGGAGTTTCCCAAAAATTTTGTGTGGGGTATAAAAGCATCTCTTTAAGCATTTTTCAGCTTTGTCAAAGCATGTTGTTTGTTACAGTGTATTTAGGCAATCTCTCCTCATTTTAACGCTTTAGCAAATGAAATGACGGGCAGAATAAAAGATTTTCATATAATCTATATGATAATAACAAATTTACAAACCACTCATGACGTCATCTAATTTCTTTCTTCGTCAGCAATAAATTCCCTTTAATTTACCACTGAAATCTACCTCATACCTACCTTTTCTTAGAAACTCTGTTTTCAGATGCTCGTAATTAGTTGATACGATTTTACATAGCTGCCAGAATATCATTTTCTATTTATTAGTGAGGTCATAAGACTAACAACAACGAAACTGAAATTATGTAAATATTTTCAACTACAATTTGGCAGAATCTCATTCCTTTTTTACGTGCTTTTAACCTCGACCTTAACCTTAACGTACATCTGCTAGGCTTTGTATTTAGAACGCTCATGCATACATTATAATTCCCTGCCTTAAAAATGCTTATTACTGCGCCCATTGGTTTATCCTTGGAAGCAACACAACATCAACTAACAACATCGACAAACAACAACTTATAGAAGCAACTAGATTTTTAAATAATATACAAAAACATTCAACACCATTTATTTACACAGACGGCCTCAAATCTTTATGTAATTTTTGACTCTATAGACAACTTGTTTTATTTCGGACCCCATCCTCGTCACGAAAAAATATATCCTCAATACTTATAAGGTTCCGAAAATTTTTGGAATGCTTGATCTTCTCTCTCATTTTTCGAGCAAATTTGTTAACTATCTTGAAACTTTTCTACACCCCCTTCTCACAGACCCACAGGGACAACTTCCCACTGGAAAAATTTGCCAAAATATCGTCCCGGTAGAAAATCTTTTTGTCTCCACTGAAAAAAATCAAATAAACCATCCCTCACTGCAAAAAATTTAATATTTTTCCCATACCCACTGGATTTTCTGAACTGAAAAGAAAGCAATTGAAATCGCAAGCCATAAGAAACAGGGGGATATCAATCCTCATCGAGTTTCAGTCCATTATTTTTATCCCCACTGGTTGAAAAAATCCTACCGGGTCTGTGAGAAGGGAGTGTTTTTCTAAGACAGTCAACAATCTTTAGAAGTCGAATCTCCATAAAAGTGAGCCTCGATGTCTTATTCGAATGGTTTTGCACTGGCTTCTAGGGAGAATGTTTTACGTTTCTACGAACTCGAACTTTCCATAAATAGAACCATTCTTTGTTTCAATTTAGCGTTCAAATTAGTTGTACACAGCTGTAATCGGAAAAAAACTGCTAAAACACATCAATTTCAAGTTTCACCCTTATCCAAATGGTTTTTAGTTTTTATTTAACTTTTTTTCTAAAATAAGGCGTTCTTCTGCATGACCCACCCGAACGATTTTCCCCTTGTCGTTCGAGCTATAAAAACTGTTACTATGTCTTTTCAACATAATCTGCTTAACAAAGCAATTCATTTGATGGTTGATGGTCAAATAGTGTTCTTGTAATTAGCTCGTTTGTGGTTTTCGGACGTGAAGGAAGGAAGCATTAGCGTGATGGGTCGACAAAAAATCGGACAAACTGGGGAGGCAAATTCAGGTACGCCCCCTATTAAAAATAACTAAGTATATTTGTAAAAATTACGCGAGTGAAGCGAGCACAAAAGTTTTTTCGTATTTTTTCTCTTTTTGGCTGAAAACTGCCAATTCTAAGGTACAAAAAAGTAAAGGGGCGCCGAGATTAGTAATACAGTAAGAGACATCTTTTTTCGCCCTTTGTATTTTCTGCTACGGAAGGAAGGCATATTCCACCGAATTCGAAAATAGCTGTAATCGAAAAAACATCGAAAGTGCTTTGAAATTGAAAACAAATCAAATTCTAGTATTTACAATGATTTCAATCTGCTTTTAAACAGGATGTAATGGAGACTCATTAATTAAACACTACACTGTGTTTTTCACTTTGATCATTAATGGCCAAAATAAAAAGATTTTCCGACCGACCGACCGACCGACCGACCTCCAAAATCTAGTGTTGGGTGACGGCAAATCAAGAATTGTTTAAGTCCAGCCTCATTGATTTAATACTACGATTGTTAAAAGAAAAAACTCCATACCCCCCGCTCTTATTAAGATCCCCCCCGCTAATTAAATTCGAATAATTCAATATTTTATTACAGTGTAGATGTTAAAAATTTTCCTTCTTGTTAGTATTGGTTCTTATTTTACGTGTTCATTTGTTAAAGTTTCTTTTTGGTCCAGCGCGCAGCAGAATGGACCTTTAAAAAGCAACTGATCGAAAAGATTTTGTCTTTGTCGGGGCCTGTGCGCGCAATAAATTAACAAGTCCAGGCTAAACCAACCGCCGATCTAGAATTTTTGCCCCGCCTACCCGCGCGATGTTTGACCTATGTTTTGGATTGATTTGGTAGTAGAGTCAAATTTCCCGGTTAGATTAAAGGGTTGTTTCAGGTAGGGTTAGGGTTAGGGTTAGGGTTAGGGTTAGGGTTAGGGTCAGGGTTAGGGTTGGGGATGGGGATGGGAGTTAACCCCTGGTTAGGGTTTTCGCCCCCGGGTAGAGTTTGGAGTAAATACCATGTTTATAAGGAACTTTGAACTCCTTAATGCAGTTGTGACTCGATGGCCGAGTGGTTAAGGCGCTGGCGTTCTAATCATAGGTGCTTTGTATATATTTGTATTCAAATCCCCTAAGCGGCAAAAGTTTCGAAATTTCGGGAAATGCATCAAAAACTTTCAAAACTTAGCAATACAAAGAAAGTGTCAAAGAATAGAAGCTCAGAGTGGAGGATGGGAAGGAAATTTTTTTGTGTCACTTAAGGAACCCAGTACGAACGACATTCGGTTATTGCCACTTCAGCTGGACCTTCACGCCGCTCTGGCTTCTTGTTTGTTGTTGAAATCGATATCAGTTGAAAAAAATTCTGTCTTCAAATTACTCCCCCCCCTACCCTCTTATTCCATCCTCCCCGCTTATTAAAATTCAAAAAATTTTCCTACCCCCTTGCTTATTCGGACCCCCCCCCGTATATTCGGATGACAAGAGTACTTGAGAAGTTATAAGTTAGCAAAATAAACGGGGTCTCGCAAAGTTTATACGATGATGGATAGGTTTTGAGTCGACCTTGTTTCTCAACGGTCTTTTATTTGCTAATTTGAAACTACAATCCCCCAAAAAATATCCTGGGACAGAAGAATTCTAAACATTTTTGCAAGATGAAAATCTGTTCACCGAGTCCGGAAATGGCCGAGAACTCAACGCTGACAGTGGAGGAAAGGGGGACCATGTGAAATGTCTCAGATATAAATTGGGGGACTGTCAAATTTTTATCCGTATTTGTTTCGAAAATAATAATAATAATAATAGTAATAATGCTATACAAGTTCGCAGGCCACCGTGCGAGCACATGGGCCTCTATGAACCGCTCTTTGTTCGGTTTACAATTTTCTTAAGATAGAGTTTTTTCCTAGGGCTCCCCCTGACTTTGAATTTAAAGCTTGCATCCTTTAGTGACGTGTTCATTTCTTGGGCTTTCATACACCACTCTTTGATTGTCTTCCTTTCACTTTTCGTAAGATCTTCTGTCACACGGAAGGGCAATCTTTCTCCTTTAGTGATTGCTCTTAACACTGTATTTTTGTCTTCTTCGTTTGCAAATCGGACTTTTATTGGTCGATAGCGTTTTTCATCTTCCTTTTCCTTCGAAAATTTTCCGATTCTTTGAGTTTCTTCAATCTTTATATTCCTTAAGCTTAGTTTCTTAGGTAAGACTTTTTCATTTAGATATTCTTCAACGTAGATTTTGGTTGACTCCTCTGAATCTTCAGTGGATTCGTCAACACCATGAAGAATTAGATTGCACGCCGTGGATTGAATCTGTCGTTCCTCCTGTTTTTCCCTTCGAAGTACGTTTTCTATGTTTTTCTCGATTTGCCTCGACGCGACTGCTGCGTAGCTTTGTGATCTATTTTCTCCTTTCTTCTAAATGATGTCTTCCATCTTCTTTTCGATCGTTGCCATTCTGGTCTCAAAGTTATCCTTTATTTCGCTGATCATTGTATTAACGTCTTTGGACTTTAGTTGAGTGATTTCTACGTCCTGGGCTTTCATTATATTTTCGCAAGCTTTTATCTCCTTTCGGAATCCTGAAACTGTTAATGTTTCACATGAATTGAATTGAATTGAATTGAATTGAAAATGATATGGTTCCTAACAGGGACAGTGCACCAGCCAATAAGAAGTTTGTTGAGCTTTTTTACACATGTCTTCTGACTGCTAAGGCTTAGATTACTTTGGGTAATTAGCAAAGAAATTGGTTCATGACCGAAGTACAGAAGTATGAGTGTGGTTTTAAAGGGCGCATGAATGCGTGAATTGGAAAGCTTTGCGTGAACAAAAATTGCGTAAATTGCGAAAAAACATTGCGTGAAGCGTGAATTTGGGAAACATTGCGTGAATTGAAGGTCCACTGGGGGCCTCTTTTAATGTTTCTATTTCATCTTTCTTTCTCAGTGCTTTGTTGTTTATTTGTTTGTATGTATGTTGCACAACGCTACACCCTAAGGTATTTCACCCGAAACCAATATTTTTAATTGTAGTAAACAAATTCCCCACATGTTTCAGTTTTTCAAAACAAAATTCGAAACACTGGACAATTACTTTTGTTTGATGTTTTTTTACATAATTAATTGTTATTACTGTATCGCTAAAAATGACTACGAAATTAATAAGTAAATAGAATGGAGCGACTTCCAAACGGAGCTTCTGACGATTTTCCTCCATTTTTTTTAACATCTATTTGAAATGGAAAATGAGAATTACATCTTTTTTTATAAGAACAAACTATATAAGAACATAAGGCTTCGATGGCCAAAATGTTAAGAACAAGTTAAGAACATTTTAAGGCTTTGCAGACTCTTAGACACCCAATTTCTTAAGAAAATGGACAAAAGTACTCAAAAAATAGCAAAAATAGGAACATGTTAAGAACATTTTTAGGCTTAAAACTCAAAAAGTTAAGAACATCCGAAGGCTTCAAAAATTTTGGATGTTCTTATATAAAAAACGTGTATGTCACTTTGATGACATCGCCTTGCTAGATCAAAAAGCATCTTTCAACTCCTCAACAAAGTTACATTTGTGTTTTAGACTGTAGTTCATCCCTTGAATAAATTTTTATGTCTCAAGTAAGTCGACAAGAAAGTATAAAATTTTCCTAACATCAAATTTTTACACCCCTTCTCATAGACCCGGTATGATTTTAAAGCCGGTTTGGGTTAAAATAACTGACCGGGGATTTGAATTCCATTTTTTCGAGTCAGAAAATTCAGTGGGGATGGAAAATAGTACAATATTTTGTAGTGAGGATTTGTTTATTTGTTTTTTTTTTCAGCGTGACAAAAAATTGTTGTATGATTTTCACTGGGGGACGATATTTCGGACAATTTCCCATACTCCATTGACAAAGCATTTCAATTTCTTATAACAAAAATATAGATTGGTTGTTTAAATAAAGAAAACAGGCACTTAATTATTTTTGCCATCAAGAGTGAAAGAAGAAAGAAAGCGAGGATGAAAAAGGAAAACACATTCTGTGACCCCATCATTATCAATAGCGGACAAAATTAGCAATTAGCTAAGAACAGGAAGAATAAAAAGAAATTCATTTTTCAATTTTCTTGACAAAACTGTTTTATAACATTTTTTTTAGGAATTGATTTATAATGACATGTCAAACATTACCACAAATGAATGACTTCCTGTCCGATTCGCTATAAATATGAAGCTCACTCGTGGTCAAAGTCACCAGTTGTAAAAGAACGTCTGGTTCAATCACTCATCTCTCTCAAGAAAGTAATTTGTAGTTGGGCTGGTTTCTAACTACAAATTAAATAAGAACAACTTGAGAACACTCACTATAGAGAATCGTTAACTTCAATTGTTGGACATCACACCGATCATTGGAGAATCGAAGAATATCACAAATAAAGCCAACCACACAGAAAGAAATACCACATCTCCAGAAATGGTTTCACCAAAGCTGCTCATTACCATCTTTCTGATGTTCTTCTGTATCAACAAATGCGCACCATCAACGCTCCCTGTTTCTGACAGCACATTGGACGCTAAATATGGTAAGGCGTTTACACTAGCTTACTTACATTTTCATTTTGGATATTAACATACCAGCTATTACCACTGACCTTTATATATCCCTGGACCAAGCTATATCCACCGCCATCTTTGATCGAAGCTTTCTTTGTCGTGATGTCATCACGTTTGCTAGGCCTTGGATTGAGAATGCCATAAAATTATCAAATTTCTCAACTCATAGCAAACGAGTGACACACCAGTTTCATTTGAAAGAGTTACAATTAGTTACAAAATGAACCAAACCCACTGACCTATATTTAAAACCCTGGACTAAGCTATATCCGCCATCTTTGATCGGAGTTTTTTGAAAAGTGGTACCCGAGGAGAAGCCATTGCAATGTTAAAAATTAACGTCTAACGCCGCTACATCATCAAAAGAATTTGAGGAAAAGGTAGACCTAGCGCTCTCGATGCATTTACACCGCTATCGAGTAGTGCCGCCATTAGGGTACCACTTTTCAAAAAACTCCGATCAAAGATTTTGGTTGGCCGAGATTGAGTAGCTTGGATATAAAGGTCAGTGACCAAACCTCAAAAAAACCTCTCTTAGGATTCAGGGTTCAGTGGTCCAGTCCGCACATACCCAGAGTTCCCTGACCCCAGCCTCAGTGTATAATATAACAACTTTTCTTTCCACATATAACAGGTGATCCTTACCAAGATTGTGTCGATGTCAACGTATGTTATAATTGTCGAGGAACTGGAGGACGTGATCAATTCCAAACTATGGATGGATCCTGCAACAATCTGGCAAACCCATCTTATGGCGCTGCTCCCACAAAACACAAACGATACTTGCGTATGTTAATTATTTCATCTATAACACTTTATAACAAAGCAACTGTAGTGCAGTGGTAGAGTATCCGGCTACGGTTCGCAAGGTTGTGGGTTCAACCCCTAGCCGGGTCATACCAAAGGTTCTCAAAATGGTACTTGATGCTCTCTGCTTGATGCTCAGCTATTAAGAGAAGGATCAAGGATAATTGGAGAAATCCAGGGAGAAAGAGTGGCGCCCTCCCCTACCTTTGGGTAGATAGCTATCGAAAGAGGAGATTTGAGTCGCCTCCGACTGCGGTCGCAGACTTACTTACTTATAGACCATTTGGAGTAGGGAGGCTAAGATTTTGGGAAAAAATGTGGGCCACCATGGTTGAGCAACGAAGGAAATTATACGCCCTTTTTACACCCTCTAAACACCCTAAAACGTTATTCAATTGCGGAGAAAAACAGTCGTTATGATTTTAATTGGTCTGTCTAAAGTTGTTCAATGTACATAAGTCAGCATAGGTTTCAATATGAGAGGTCTGCAAAAAGTATCTTTCTCCTTTTTAACACGAGAGCGTTGCAAATTTATTTGAGTCGTCCAGGATTTATGTTTAAGGACACAGCCTAATTAACTAAATTAGCCCAAAAGTTTGAATGTAAAGAGATATTGATTATGTTAGGGCTTTTGAACTGAAAGGTCAAGAAAGCCTGGTAATCGAGATTCTGGAGTCATTATCCTCTATAATTGACTAGGTTAAGATTTACATCTGGGAAAATTAGTCACTAGGAAAAAATATATTTTCCATCAAATTTTTTACCATGAATTCTTTTTTCATCATTTCTAGCTGCGCAATATTTGGTCGGAACAACGGGTTATCCACGTGGCTTTCCGCCAAACAGTAACATGAAGTCTGGGCACGAGGTTGCCCGTAAAGCCTTCCAATCAGTTGAAAAGTTTGAAGGGAACAACAATCAACCTCACAAAACATCCATCTTGTTCATGACTTTTGGACAATTCATTGATCACGATATCACAGGAACAGATAAAGCTCCCACGGGCGGTTGTGATGTGACGTAAGTTTATTTCTCATATATTTTTTATCAATACACTCTTCTCGAGATGCATAAATTTATTGTTGTCATCGTTTTCAAACAGATTTCATTGCTATAAAATTACATACTCACAATGATAATTGTGTTGTTTACACTTCATGAGACATTTTGAATTTCAAGTATTTTTGTTTTAGAGTTAATGTTTGCCTTTTGGGAATATAAATTGGTTTAAATGTATAATTTCATAGCAATGAAATCTGTTTGAAAACGAGGACTCCAATAAATTTATGGATCTCGAGAAGAGTGTATTGGCGTATACTTTAATGGGATAAATTTTCGCGGGGATTAAATTTCGCGGTTGAGCTCATCCGCGAAATTTTAAGATTTCGCGGGGATTAATTTTCGCGGATGAGGGATTTTCCTGATTTTTCGAGGGGGTTTAATTTCGCGGATTGGGGTACAAATCAAAATTTTTGAAAAGTGTCAAAACATTGAAATAAAATTTTTCCAGGAAAATTAAGAATTATTTTTTCAAGTAATAAGAGGGTGTTTTGGAAAAGGGCGAGGAGATATATGTATTACAAAGAACACTGTTTGCAAATGCTGCTGCCAAAACAAAGCGTCCGAGTAAACCAGAAAACCCATCTGTTACCCCGAAGACATCTAATGCAGTATTTTGTTAGATTAGGAAGTTTTTTAACTTGTTTTCCGTTTTCCCTCCTTTGCTTACATATCCTTTTAGATGTTTAATTTCAAGCCAGTTGGATTACCCTCTTGCATTGAAAAGCTTTTAAATTTAACAATAAGCGATCACTTTAGATAAAAATTTTCCAATACCTCTTCCAAGTTTGTAAATTTGTGAAGAAAATTTTGAGGAAAACGATTTTTTGCTAACAAGCATATCGAGGATTTTGCCTTTTTCGAGGGTTGCGTGCCCTCATGTAGAAGAAAAAATAAAAAACGATAAAAATAGAAATTTTGCGGATTGAAAAAAAAGTTCAAATTTTTCGCGGAAACTAATTTTCGCGGATGGGCCTTTTTCAAATTTCCAATGGGACTTATTTTCGCGGATGACACCCAAATCCGCGAAATCCGCGAAAATTAATCCCCGCGAAAATTTATCCCATTAAAGTAGTTTATCATTGGTCTAGTTCTTGATTGGCTGAGGACGTTAATAAATCTGCGCTTCAATCGGATTCATTTTCGCGGGATTTAATTCATTTTTGATATTTCGTGAAAATTAAACTCGCGAAATGAAGTGATCGATCAAAAGCGAGTAATAGTTTTTTTTTATTTGTCTAGTTCATGACTGATTGATGACGGTAGTAAATGATTGCTTTTACCATACTCAATTTCGGTGATTTGTTCCAAATCGATACAGTCACAGCTCTTTAATCAAAAAATTTGATACATAATAAACTCTATAGTTAGTCTTTATTAGCTGGTTTTCACTCAGCAAATGTCTACACAAAAATTGCAAATGAGGGGGGATAAGATATATTAAAACAAGAAAAACAAGTCTAAATTTGATGATAAATCTGTTAGTTCAATTACGCAAATCTTAAATAATCCATATAATGTAATTTCCTCACCAGGGGTTTGTTTCTTCCAGTCTTCCAGTTCAAACTAAATCCCGTATTATTATTAGTATTGGTATTATTAGTATTACACGCATTATAAACGACTCCAGTCTATGTTAATTATCAATCATCTGTTATAGATGCAAGGGAGCGACAGGAGGAATTGAACACCAGTATCCATGTAATCCCATCTACAAAGATCAATCTTCGACGGGCGCCAAACGATGCACGAAACTGACCAGAACACAAGCAGCTTGCCGTTCAAGCTCAACTGAAATACGAGAACAGGTCAACTTTTTAACTTCTTTTATTGACGGGTCAGCTGTTTATGGAAGTTCGGATAAAAAAATGCAATTCCTGAGAACGAATGATGGTGAGTTGTTGTTCCTCCTTGTCTTTTTTTCTACTTTTGCTCGAAAATTTTTTTTGCGTTGAATGTTTTTTAGCTAAATTACTAAGGGCATAAACAGTGTTTAAAATTTTCTCAGAATTTAATAATTCATTCGAAAGCGCTTTTAAAAACAACCATAGAGCAGTATGCTTTTCGACAAAATCGTCTTCATAAAAACGACAAAAACAATACGCGAATTTAGCCCTTTTCGCAAATTTTAGCCCGTTTCGCGAAAGTAAATGTCTTCGAAAATTCTTGGAAGGGCCGTGAAAGTTTTTGCTCGCCTAAAGAGTATATTGATGTATTTTCTAATTCTTAGGATCAGGGAAATTGCGAACAACAACAGGCGATTTGTTGCCTGAAGATGAATATAATAATGAACCGTGTAACAACGAAGGTTTCGAAGGCTGCTTCGCTACAGGTGACAAACGAGGCTCCGAAAACCCCGCATTGGCTGGCTTGCACACACTCTGGGTACGCGAACACAATCGTATTGCCACCGAGTTAAAAGAACTGAACAAATATTGGAGTGGATCTAAGATTTTTTGGACGACGCGTAAAATAGTGGCTGCGGAAATGCAAAATATCTTACTGAATGAATGGCTACCCATGCTATTTGATACAAACGACATTGACGGTTATGACACGGACGTCGATCCGTCAATCAGTAATGTCTTCGCGCATTCCGTTTTCCGATTCGGACATACATTGGTACCCGATAAATTCCCACTTTACGATAACAATTTTAATCCGTATGCCGCGAAACCAATACTGACACTGCGCGAAGGCTTTCATCATATCAACCCTATTAAGAATCATGGAATCGAACCCATCATGTACGGGTTAATCGGTAACGAATCGGAGACTTTCGATACCAAATTCGCACAAGCTATCTCCCGCCATTTGTTCATTCCTCTTGGTGAAGGTGGTTTGGCGGATCTCACAGCTATCAATATTCACCGTGGGCGTGATCACGGTTTACCGCCCTACAATGAATGGCGTCAATTTTGTGGTTTTTCAAAACTTAAAGACTGGGACGACTTGAATGGAGATATGGAAAGCGAAACGATTAAAAATTTGAAGAAAGTTTACACCTCTGTTGAAGAAATCGATATTTTTGTTGGCGGGATCGGTGAAAAACCGGTACACGAAAAAGTGATCGGAAAAACATTCGGCTGTATCATGAAGAAGCAATTCAAGGATCTTTTCAAAGGTGATCGGTACTTTTACACCAACTACGTTTTCGACTATCCACAAACTACTTCTATAGGGAAAGTGACCATGAGACAGGTTTTGTGTGATAATTTGAAAGGTGTGGTCTCACTACATGCGAACCCATTCGTACCCTTCGATGATGGTTACCACACAAGACATGCTTGTCAAACAGACTACAGAGATCCACATTATGAAGGAGCTAATTTGGACCTCTGGAAAGACATCACTTATTAATTAAATTTTATTTTTAATTGAGTTAGGATAGATTAACTCTGAGTTTGGTTGTAAAGTGTAAAATGCGTCGCTTATCGAGCCCCCCCCCCAGCGTTTTGTGTGATGGCGTGATTAGGGGTGCCGCTGGGGGGGGGGCTTCCTTATCAATCCTTCGCGAAAACAAAATCTCAAACTTCTTAGTGGCATAAATGGTATAATTCTCATATTTTGATACAATTGGATAGGTATTTTAATACTCTTTCTAAAAGCATTCGGTTTATGCCCCTTTTTAATCGAATGGTCAACAACAATTAACTTCAGGTCATCACAATTATTTATATCTGCTTCTCCCGTTTGTCCATAGGGATGGGTTGGTTAATTTCCCAAAGTTTCTCCAAAATGAAAAAGAAACATTACAAATTTTTAATTAAAAACGAAATTGTATTTCTGTACCAGTGGATACCGCTTAAAACCACATACCCCTTAAAACCCACAATGTTGCATTTTTGGCTTTCATAACTACCAAATTTAATTTTATGTGGTATGTTTCACTTTTTTACAACCTCTTATAAATGTTCTTTCATAAAATACCAAATTTTAAGGATTTTAAAGATGCTAAAGTATCTTAAAATTCGAAGTTATTCAAAATTTTATCAAAAATCCCTTCAAAAAATCAGGTTTTTTGGACCTAGAAATTACACAATTGAATTTAAGGTCATAAAACCTATACTTTTTAGATACCTATACTTATGGTAGGTATGAAAAAATCATTTTCATCTTCGTGAATAGACCCCAACGAAAATGACAGGCCCTTAAAATTCTACTTTAAAGCACTTTTATGGTGATGATCAATAAAATCTGAAAATCGACTTTCTCAAAACCTGGTCATGTTGCATACCAAAATGTCACAAATTTGATGGAGATTTAAAAAAACATTAGAACCATAGGTCAAAAATGAAGCGAATGAAGGTTTTTGGCCTTTCGTAGCCGTTTTTGACGAAAAAAACCACACACAATTGCATTATGGGCATGAAATCCTGAAAAATGAAAAATGAATATTGTTGTGGGAATGAATTTCTAGCAAGTCTTTGAACCATTGAATCACGAAGCAACACCAAATTTGTATCCATCAGCTTGAGTATCCCGTTAGCAAGGGTCGGAATTTGTGGTTTTTAGCCTTATTTTTGTAGGTTTTAAGGGGTATTTTGATTTTAACACATATTTTTGAGATCATTTAGGTACTAATGGTATATTCATAACATTAGTAACTTTACAGTGAATCACTGTTCAAAATTTGAGGTCAAAAGAACTTTTTTGTAAAAAGTTATTCGAGAAAAACCATTTTGTAGGTTTTAAGGGGTAAATAGCTAAAACTGCACTTTTTCACTTCCTCGTGAAAAACTGAAAACTGTTTTCTACAAAACATCACTGCTAGGGAAGACAATCATAGACAACGTACTTTCAACACAAAAAGTTTCAGCCTTACACTCCAACTAAACAATGAGATAGAGGGTACCACTTTTTATTGTGGGTTTTAAGGGGTATCCACTGGTAACAATCAATTATTTTTTAATGTGTATATATATTTTTTTTACAAAATTAGTGTGTTTTAACTGATATTTTTTTTCAATTTGATTTTGTTTCAAATAAAACTTTATAACAAAACATTACAATATTGTTCTGTATTTCTTTCGGCCATTATTATTATTTTGCAATTCACGCAATTTTTGTTCACGCAAAGTTTCCCCAATTCACGCATTCACGCAAGTGAAAAAGCTCATTTACGCATTCACGCAAACCACTGGGGGAGGGGGCTTTCAGTATCTTTCAGCGAAAAACTAACCCCTGTAATTAGCTGTTGGATAACACTGCTCCTTGTATGACCTCATTTAAAACTTTAACTCTCACTTCTTGGATCAAATACCCTACAACTTGAAAATCATGATTTGCTTCGCATCCATTAATCTGTAGCTCCAAGGCGTGGGCTTAATAATCTATCATTTCATTAAGTGAATTATAATTCCTAAAACAGGAATCACATTCATCAATTCGAATTTCCTGCAAAGTAGTAATAGTGGTTCATCAAAAAAGAATCACATAACACTACGAACAACCATTAGGCATCAGAAGGGAAATAAGTTTTTAAATTTTTGAAGCCTTGAGATGTTCGTAACTTTTTGTGTTTTAACCCTAAAAATGTTCTTAACATGTCCTTATTTTCGCCATTTCTTGAGTATATTTATCCATTTTCCTAGGAAATCAGGTGTTGTTTCTTAACTTGTTCTTAACATTTTGACCATATCGAAGCCTTATGATCTTATATAGTTTGTTCTTATAAAAAAACATGTAGGTTTGCTAAAAAGATTAACACAAACATTGAAAACCGATTTGTCAACATAAGTATCTTTTAATCCTCTCTAATGGTATTCCTTCTGTTTAGGATAAGGAAGATCTATCTCAGGTATCTTCCTTGATCATTAATCATCTTCCCTTAAAAGGCATTTTTGTCAGCTTCTATATCTGGAAGTGCTCTAAATTATTGGAAGGTTAGAGTTTTAACTCTGAGTTTTAACGCTAGACTTAAGACTTATGACCTTAGGATCTGAGGATCCAAGTCCAAGAATTTTCCAATCAATAGGGCTCAGAATATAGCCTGGAGGTCTATAAACCCCTCCCGAATTGAAATATTCGAATAAATTTATCGATCATAGCCCAAAAGCGAATATTCTCGCCTGAACTAGCTAAAAACGAGGAATTAACCAAAATTCTCAATATATTTTGACCGAGATTGTAGACCTCACCCACTTTTTTCTACTACATAACATTTCGCGTTATTTGGTTTAGGTTAAGCATCGTCATTGCTAAATCAAATCTGGTTTTAGATAAAAAAAAACTCAGTAGACAGCTGTAACTGTAACTTTTGATGCACAATTAGATATGAAAAATCTCAATAAATATTTCAAAGCAACGAAGTTCAAAATTTCGGGAAAGTATCAATTCGAGATTTTTGGTACATCAGAAAAAATTTTTCTTCATTTTCGAAATTTTTGAAATATTCAACTCTAATCTAAATTCATCTATAAAGTATAATTTAACTGTAATATATCGAATCATGAACATATAAACGACTGGACATCCATCTCCTTTGTCTTTTTGTAGAAAAGGCTGCTAGCTTCGTTGCCGCCTCGTTAAAAGCATAAAATGAAACAATAGATTTTGATGATATACCACTTGGGAGTACCTTGCTAACAACGTCAAAACATCGACAAAAGGATCTGTTGTTCTACTCTTCTCAAGTCTTTTATCTATATCATAACAAAGATAACAGAGGCAAAATCATTGTCAGCTTGTCAAAACTCCGACTAATATTTCTAAATTTTGACTTGAAAGTGTCTAATAATTTTAATTATCGTCCACCTCTAAGCAAAACGCACTGTCGGATATTTTTAGATATCCGATAGCGAATATCTCTTTTTGTGAGCGCATGAAATAAATTTTCTTATCAAAAAAATTAAAATGCCAAATAAATAACCGAAGAGCTCTCTTAATGAATAAACAACAGAAGGGAAGATAAAAAGAGAAATAATTTCGAATGTTTTTGTAATTAAAGAGAAAACAATGAAATCGACATGTTTAAATGAGAAAGTGAAACGTTCGAAAATGAAAAGTTTTTTAAATATAAAAACAGAAAGATTAAAAGTAGAGGGAGAGGGAAATGTTTTCTGCTAATGAGTGAACGATAAACCATATATTCAACGCGAAAAAATCGAATATCGAAAATATTCAGTCTCGCTTGATGATATTCGACTCAGCTTCGCTTCGTCGAATATCCATCAAGCTCGACTGAATATTTTTCGATATCCGATTTTTCTTGTCGAATATCTGCTTAGTGTCGCATTCTAATTTCGATATTCTTATGACACGGGCTCTAAACTATGGCAAGCTATTTTTTTCAAGTCATAAAAAAAATTATTGGAGTGACAAAAGGGATTCAAAAGTATACACGCAGTTGAAATTCTGCATTTTAGAGTTGAAAATGTTGATAAAATATATTACAAACTTGTGAAAAAAATCGAAAATAATTTTTTTGTACATTAGGAGTAATGTTCAACCTCTATCAATCCTTTTACCTAAATAATTCAAAGAAATAAAATTATGACGGAATATTGTCGGATTTTTCATACCAATTTTGAAATACAGGCGGCAACGAAGCTCGCTTCAAAGAGACAATAAAAGATAGATGTCCAGTCGTTTATATGTTCATGATCGAATTGAAGGGAGTGCCAATTTTATGGAACAGGTTTTGCTAAGAAATTCAATTCTACTTAGCTTATTTATCAAGATTACTCACGGTGCCTTAATAATAACCCCCCCCCCCACTTGTTAGCTTTTCGGTTTTTTTCTGACCCCCGAAACTCATCATGACCCCTCCCCCGTTTATTAATTTTTCAATATATTTTCAGCGCGGTCGTCAAAAAAATGTCTCTAAATAACCCGGTATTCCCCTCCGTTTATTAAACACCTGAGAGTAATAAGTTTATGCTGCCATAATTTGGGGTTGGGTTCCACTCTCATTTTGTTTTCTTGACCAATCTAACCTACTTTTTGACTCGTCTTGGCCGTGGAAACAACAAAACAATTAATTCAGCCAATAGTACTATAGTATATGAGCATGTAAAGGACTCAAACCCAAAAAGTTATCCGAAGGCTTCAAAAAATTTTGGATGCTCTTATAAAAAAACGTGTTAATTAATTTCTGTGTAAAGAACCTCGCGAAACTCATTACCTTTTAATGCGGCGAAAACTCTTTAAAAATAATTAGGCTAATAGTGATGTGTTATGTAACAGAGGGCACGTTCAACAAGTTTTGTAACTGAAACCCTTTCAACTTTTTTTTAAATGCAAAGCTGAGCACTATTTGAAAAATTGAAAAAGGAAGTTATTGCGTTGCTAAATTTAGGCTCCTATGTTCATCCTCTAACGGAAAAAGTTGGAGAAGGGGAGTAGATCTATAGAAGTTTGTGACTCAAACTAATATATTACTTTATCGGTGATCCAAAAATATCCACAATCTGATTGGCTAAAAAGAGTACAATTTATCTTGTATTTTACATGTAAAAATATAAATTGACGAAAAGATTTTATTGCATTGTAGCAGTAGCAGCAACCTAACGTCACTTTGCTACAAAACTGCCTTGCGCTTTTTTCCAACACAAAAAGTGCATTTTTTGAGTCACCGATAAACTAGTTATCAGACAAAAGCTCGTAGTGTACAATACAGAAATATTTTATTCGTTCCGATTTTTCATATTTCCATCGCCTAAAGGCTCGAAAAATATTATGTAAAAAAATCTCGGAACTCTTAAAATATTTCTTGTATTGTACTCGCAACTGTCTGATAACTATTAACTTAACATGGTTTTATTTTCACCATTTGATGAGTATTTCTATCAATTCTTCTGAAAAATTGAGTATTTAGAGTCTGAAAAGCCTTATTAAAATGTTCTTTACATATTCTCAATATTTTGGCCATGGAAGCCTTATGTTCTTATATAGTTTGCTCTTATAAAAAACGTGTAACAGTAAAGTCACCACAAGTTTCCTGTTTACCCTTTTTATCCTTTCTATCCTGTTTATCCTTTCGTGTGACACCCGGTAATATTTCTTCCTCAAAACACTTGAAAGTAATCAAAACTGTTTAAATTTGACATCGTTTCCAAGACCTTGTTCCGGCTTCGTGACTTGCTTGCTTCAAAAATCGATTTTAAGCTGTATCTCAAAAAACCGTCGTATCGCATAAGATTGCCTTTCCCGCACTTAGATTTCACTGCCACTTTTCGACCGGAAAAAGACTATGACTCCGGATAGTTGAGAAATAAGCTTCAGAAAGTTGGGATGTTTCGTAAGTAAACACAAGATTGAAAAAGTGTCCGCAAGACATTGTCAGCTCGATTTGCAATATTCCAACGGGATTGTTTACAAAAAGAAATTTTTTTTTATAATAGAATACCTGTTGTTTACTCCGTACATTATGGTCCAAAAACTATATTGTTGAATATTGCTCACCAATATATTGTGTAGTCTAAGTAGCCCTTGAGAAGGAAACCCTTTTAAATCTAATGCCGGCTATCCCCAGAAAAATAGCAGAAAAATCCCGGAAAAGACAGGAGAATCTTAGTGCGGAAAAGGGAATCTTATGCAAAACGATGAAACCAAATCTAATGAAAACAGATCATTCGCCATAAGCTCCGTTTAAAAAAAGTAAATTCAAAATTAAAGAAACTTGTTCCTTTTTTTTAAACAGCTATAGCAAAATGAATCTATTATTGACGGAGCAAATACAGTTGACTCTCGCTAATTCGAACTCGAAAGGGGAGTCGTATTTGTTCGAATAACAGAGAGATTCGGATAATAGAGAGTAGTGTTTCTCCCTGACGGGAACTGAGTAAAAATTCGAATTATAGAAAGATTCGAATAAGAGAAGTTCGAATAAGCGAGGGTCGACTGTACAGAAAAAAAACAGAATTGAAGAGTACTTGAATCTATCTGTTTGAAGATGTTAAATTATTTTTAAGGACCCCCATATTCAAAAGGATCTGGTTTTTAAAAAAATTCTTACAAAATGTGCATATTTGTTGATTAAAAGAGGCATTAAATATTTACTTATAATAAATCATCATACGGCTATAAAAAAATTAAATCTATAAAAATTCGAAAAGAAAAATGATGAAGATTTCCCATTTCAAGATTAAATTTACATTATTATTCTTTTCAATAGACCAGCGGCCGAAGTACACGCTTTTTTTTTTATAAGAATGGTGTAAATCCATTTCATCATGGATATTCTTAACTTTTTTGGCAAAATCATCCTAAAATATTCTTACAGCATTCTTATTACTTGGGGGTAATAGGCAATTTATAATTTAAAAATGCTCTGAAAATGACATTCTTAGGTTGAGTAGCAAAATTCCACGATGATGATATTCTTAGCATATTCTTAATTTTTTGGCCATTTTCATCATGGACATTCTTATAAAGTGTATTCTTATAAAAAAAAAAGCGTGTAGTGACAAATTTATAGGAACATTTTTGATATTATGCTCCTAATAGGGTATAGAATTGATAAAAAGAATTGCCTCTCGAATCTCCTGTAGTTTTCGAGAAATGGCATTTTTAAGGCGAAAAACCGACGTTTTGGGCGTTTTCTGATGACGTCAGCATTTTGCTGGGAGCATTTTTAGAAAAAATCATTCTCACAGATGGATAGCCCTGAGTTAGTAATATCCAAAAATAGTATGGTTTGTTAACTTTCGATGTCTAGATCTCGAAAAAATCAAAAAAAAATTTTCCGCCCGGCCACATGAGAGCTTTTTTTCCTTCACCCGCATTCCGGAAACACTACATTTTTTTTTTCGTCTGATTTTCAATATTTAAATCAAAATATCGTCTAAAATCGGACGAAAGTCGATATTCTGGGCTAACCAAGCAGTCAGCTCGAGCTTCTATTTGCAAGTGAACAAAGGCCATTCAAGCCTTAACGATGCTGAGAATGTGTACCTTACTTCCAAATTAATCTTTGACAGAAATGGTAAATTCAAACAACTTTTGTCTTATTTAAATTTGCAACCACTGGTGAAAACGGAGTGTTTCCATTTCCAGGAAACATTACGTCATGAATATTGAGGATCGTTTCTTTACTTTACCTCCAAGGAACCAATCTCACTGAATTCATTCGATAAAGTTGTTAACAATTCACTAGATTCGAACTTCCGTAAAAATTCCATAAAAGTTGCGTTCGGTTCGGCCATTTTCCTTCTTTCTTTCACAAATTTGAATGCATCATCACGACTCATCTTGCGAAGACACATGAGGTAGGCCACAACTGCTGTAGTGGAACGAGATTTACCCTGATTGGTTGAGAAGAGAAAAGAGATTTACCCTGATTGGTTGAGAAGAGAAAAGAGATTTACCCTGATTGGTTGAGGAGGAACGAGATATACCCTGATTGGTCGAGGAGAAACGAGATTTACCCTGATTGGTTGAGGAGGAACGAGATTTACCCTGATTGGTTGAGGAGGAACGAGATTTACCCTGATTGGTTGAGGAGGAACGAGATTTACCCTGATTGGTTGAGGAGGAACGAGATTTACCCTGATGGGTTGAGGAGGAACGAGAGATTTACCCCTGATTGGTTGAGGAGAACGAGATTTTACCCTGATTGGTTGAGGAGGAGAAATTTACCCTGATTGGTTGAGGAGGAACGAGATTTACCCTGATTGGTTGAGGAGAAACGAGATTTACCCTGATTGGTTGAGGAGAAACGAGATTTACCCTGATTGGTTGAGGAGAAAAGAACAGTGTAAAGGGCTACTTAGAATACACAATATATTGACGAACAATATTCGACAATATGGTTTGCGGACCGTAATGTACGAAGCAAACAACTGGTACTCTATTATAAAAAGGAATTTTCTTTCTGTAAACAATCCCCCTTTATTGTTGGAATATTGCAAATCGAGCTGACAATATATTGCGGACACCTTTTCAATATATTGCCGACATTCAGCAATATATCATCAATATATTGCCTGACAATATATTGTGTAGTGTATGTAGCCCTTAAATAACTACACGCTTGTTTTTAAGAATACACTTTATAAGAATGTCCATGATGAAAATGGCCAAAAAATTAAGAATACGCTAAGAATATCACCATTATGGAATATAGCAACTAAAGCTAATAATGCTATTTTTAAAGCATTTTCACCTGTAAATTGCCAATAATACCCAGTAACGCTCAATATTCTCCAGGCGTGTATTACATGTTAAATCTAGGTTGAATTTCGATCTTAACCTAAGAATACCGTATATTTTAGAATGATTTTCGCCAAAAAGTTAAGAATATCCATGATGAAATGAAAAAACACCAGTCTTGTAAAAAAGCGTGTAAAAGCCAGCCTTATTTACCTTGGACAAAGTTTCTTAATTCCAAACAAGCAAAAATCTTTGATCAGAGTTTTTTTGAGAGTGTTTCCCTAATGGTAACACTACTAAAAAGCAGTGTAATTGTAAACATTACAATAGCGAGTACCTCACTAAAAACCGGGATTTTTCATTCTCGAAAATTAGAAGCAATTCGATTTTTTCGCTACTGCAGTAGCTTCGAAATGTAGAAGAGACGTCAAAAAATCGCATGTTTAGAGCCCGAAAACCCGGGCTCCAAACATTCGAAAAAGTCGAACTCCGATCAAAGATATGGCGGATATGGCTTTGTCCGGTGATATGTAAAGGTCGGGGTAAAGCCCTTGTCATCTTGTCTTGTCTTGTCTTGTCTCCTTTCAAAAGGAGAAAAGACTAGATTCAATCACGGCGTTCTAAATTCAATTTAGAACGCCATGGATTCAATGCATTGAGCTCGTCCAGAAAATGTCCGTACATGGGGGTGGAGGATATTGTGTCCAGCGGTAGTGAAAAATCTATAAAATTTGCCTTTTCCGGGGGGTAATTTGCTCTGTTTGGGGGTAATTTTGTTCTGTTTGAGGTTAATTTTGAATATCCAGGGGGTCAACTGATGCTTGTCCAGGGGCTTAGACCTGCTGTCCGGGGGGGTCAAAAGTCACAATGTCCAGGGGGTAAATTTCCCAGAAACGTTATGTCCTCCACCCCCTATATTCAATTTTTTTTTTGGAAAAGCCCATTTTTAGTTAACGTCAATTGAAACAACCAGTAGTAAGTATAATGTCATTAACTGGCGAATAAAAACCACGTTTCGTTTGGCCTAGAAACCGTCATCGTGTCGTTTCTCCTTACCTGAGCACAATGCACCAGAACTGCTCCTCCATTCGTCCGCACGCTGTGAATGTGACGGAGAACATGCTTCATTTCATGTTCCGGTATATGGAAAGCAAGACTGTCTTCCCATTCCACTTCGATGTAGTCCACTTGGTTTGTTTTCATGACTTCTTCGTATGTACTCTGACAGGTGAGAAAAAATGCACTTTTTTTAAGAACAAATTATTATAAGAACATAAGGCTTCGATGGCAAAAATATAAGAACAAGTTAAGAACATTTTAAGGCTTTGTGGGCCCTAAAACACCTACTCTTAGGTGCCAAATAAACGCCCCCCCCCCCCCGCTTATTAATTTTTCGAAAATTCTACAACCCCCCCGGACCTTATAAGGCCCCCCCCCGTTTATTAATTTTTAAGAATTTTTTCAGCTGTCAAAGAGAAGGTCCCTTATTTTGCTCTAAACCGCCTGATTTTGGCCTATATTTACCTTATTTTTTGGGTTTTCAGAATTACAATTTCCAACCTCCCGGCAATTAGGTCGCCCCCGTTTATTAACATCTCCCCCCCCCCTTTATTTGGCCCCTAAGAGTATTTTCCTAGGAAAATGAACAAAAATACTCACAAAATGTTGAAACTAAGAAAAAAGTTCAGAAGATTTTTAGCCTTTAAAACTCGAAAAGCTAAGAATATCCCAAGGCTTTTAAAAATTTTGGATGTTCTTATAAAGAAAACGTGTAACATAGTGAGTGAGATCGTACAGGGAGTTGATATGTGATTTAAAAGCAGTGAAAGAGTTTGAAAATTTAATTTTTGAAAGTAAAACCGACATGAATAAAACAAGGAGTTGCAAACCTATTTTCAAATAAAGTTTTTACCCCTCGAAAAGAACTAGAATCTAAGTAAAGAATTGAAAACTACCATATACTACCGGCCAACATAATTGCGTCATCCAGTAACTCTCAAAAAACATAAAATGTGCCCTGGATAAAAAGGTTATCATTTAAGAAATATTTTGCTCGCACAAGATATAGACCCAAATTCAAACCCTTTGCCTTATAGTAAATGAAGTTGCCTGATAAAAAGTCATATTGTGCATGGGGGGTTCAAGGTCCACCTAAAATTTCAGGTCCCACCACCACATGGTTGATTTTCCAAGTCCCAATATGAAAAGCATCTACAGTAAACTGAAGTCAAAAAACTCACCTGAAATTTTCGACCGAACAAACCAAAGAGACCATTCCCAACAGTATTGACAACTCCTCTTACTTGTTCATGAGTAATGAATTCTCTACTGGTGCACGCTTTGAAACCACCAAGGTACAATTTGCCGTGACCGAAAACTTCGTCCTTCTCCAAAATCAAGCTCGGAATACGTTCACCTTTTTGTGTGCACTCTAAAGCCTTTTGAAAAAAAAAATAAATTGAAAATTCAATATACTAAACATCAAGGAACGCTCAAACTTTTGATAGAATATAAATCAGATTAGGAGTCTGTGCTCGTTGAAAAGATACTTAAGATTAGAATTTAAATTTCATATTGAACAAACTAGAAATCTAAAGAAACATACCATTTTCTGATAGTACTCTTTAAAGGCTATACAATAGTACTATTTAAATTTTTTCTGACACAATAAAAGTGCTTACAATGACATTAAAACAGCAATAATGTGAGTCCTGATGGGTGAAACCTTACAAACAACCCAATTTGTTTATTGGTTCGACGAGCTGAAACTGATGCGTAAATCTCAAATTCCCGATTTTCAGACTTTCAAAATTCAACTTTCAAAGGAAGTAATTCGAGTCATGTGGAACCAAAATAAGCCAATTCCATTCGATTGGACCTTGCTAACAAAGATATTTCCATTCTACATAATATTTGAAAACCTTTTGGTATATAATATATCCAATACGCTCGTTGAGCCGAAAACTTCAAAAATAATATATTGAAGTAAACAAAACCAACATACCTTGACCAAAGATTCACTATCGACGACTTCTTTACGGTGTTTTGCAATGTCTTTCATACAATTACAACACATGTTGGCTTTCAACATATGGCCGGTGAACGAATGGCAAGTTGATTCGCCAGTGAAACAAATCTGATCCATTCCAACAAATTGAATAACTTTGTCAACAGGTAGAAAGAATTTTAAAGCAAATACTTTCAACAAATTGAGTGGGTCTATCAACAAGTTCAAAGAATATTAAAGCAAAGTCTTTCAACAGATCGGGTGATTTTGTCAACAAGTTCAAAGAATTTATAGTTTGTGTTTTCTTCAACAACTTGTGTTGTGAGCCTCATCCAGCTTCAAAAATTTAGGTCACAATTCGTATATTTTTGTTAGCAAGGTGAGTATGTATTTCCTTCGACAGAGATAGCACAAAATTCCTGCGTTACGAAACAAAGTATAACTTTTATCAGCAGCTTTTCAACAATGTTATCTTCCTTTCAAAATGTTGACGAGTGTTTGAAGGAATTCATCTAGACAAAGCTCAGAAGGGTGTGATGATCCAATTTTCCATCTTTGTTGTTATTTAATTTACTTTTTTTTCTTCTCTCTGGAACAATAAATAAAAGAATATGCAGCATTTATGAATTTCAATAAACTTATGGTGTGATAAATAGTACTCCTCATCTTCGTTTTCTACCTACACTAAAAGTAAGAATTTTTGACAAAAAACAAAGAAATCCTTTTTGTATGACAAACTTCAAATAACCGCTGGGACCCCTTCCCAAAAATGGTCCTAATTGGAAAATTATACTCTTATTTTTGTCCCACTGAAAAAAATTAGATAAGCAAACCCTCACTGCTAAATAATTGGATATTTTTCCATCCCAACTGAAGTTCCTGGCTCGAAAATGATGGAATTCAAATCCCCAGCCATAAAAAAAATTGGAATATCAATCCCCATCGCGTTTTGGTCCGTTATTTTTAACCCCACTGGCTGAAACAATCCTTACGCGTCTACCGCGTCTGTTAGAAGGAGTAGAGTTGACAACAAACAAACATTAGGCCTACTGCGAGAAGGGGGTGTTGACAACACACAAACATAAGGCCTACTACAACAAGTAAAAATATCAAAACAAAAAAGTTTTTCTAAATTTCAAATTTGTATTTACATGTTTTTTTGTTACAAAAAAAACGAAAAGAAATTTTTTCATCATCATCATTATTTCTCGCTTTCTTCTTCTGGTTTTTTCTCGTTCGCTTTAATTTCAGCCTCAATTTCTGGCCGGACTTTTCTGTGGTTTGGGAATTGTTCCCATGGTGATTGGAGATCGAATTTTCGGAATTCTTGAGCAAACTCCACGGGTTCTTGAATGACACGTTTCAACTCGTCATCATACCGAACCTAAATTATAATGGATAGAAATATAATAAACTAATGTATCCCTTTAAAATAAAAATCTAATTCGATAAAATTTTTTTTTAAACTTCTCAAGTCGGAATGATTGGAGAAGAATACACCATACATTTCCCAAATCTAATTCGATAAAAAATGTATACTAAAGTGCCAGAAGATACGCATCCCCTATATCAAATCGTGTCAGAGGGGATGCGTGCAGCCTAAGGCACGCAGGGTATGAGCATATTATGTTTTCATGGTATTTACGGAAAACATGTACTTCCGTTCTAATGAATGATATGGTAACATTGGCTCTGGTGTAGAGCCGAAAGTGGTATTACTAAACGCGTTGAACGGTGCATTATTTAGAAAACTTTATTCATAATACAAAATTGCCCGGGCATTTACCCCCAGTTGTATTGTTTTAATTCAAAATTAGTGATAAACACCTGGTCTTTTTTGGGAAAAACATTACGTCATGTCAGTCACAAGATTTCTCAGAATACCATAAGTTGGTCTAATGTCGACATCCCCCAACTAATTCCGACATCCTTCTTTAGAGACGTTTCGACCTTTCTATTATTTTCGAAGCTCTGAAGAAAGGGTGTCGGAATTGGATGAGGGATGTCGACATTAGACCAAGTTGGGGTACAAAATGCAAAGAAAGATTTACACATTCTCTAAATATTCACAATGCAAAAGTAGTGTCTGCTACTGTTAAAAACTATTAGCAGAGTTTATAAATGCTTATTAAACCATCCAAAGCTACGGTAAAGGACAAAAGAGTACCTCATAAAAGCCAGCTAGTGGGAAATCTTTTCTGAATGGATGTCCTTCAAAGCCATAATCAGTTAAGATTCTTCTCAAGTCGGGATGGTTAGAGAAGAATACACCATACATATCCCAGACCTGTAAAAACAAAAAGAATTGGATCAGTTGAAAATGTTGAAATTTCAATAGAAGTAGTAGTGCACTTTTTTTTATTAGAACATCCAAAATTTTTGAAGCCATGTTCTTAACATGTTCGTATTTGCACCATTTTTTGATCAGTTTTGTCCATTTTCCTAAGAAATCGGTGTTTTAGAGTCTGTAACACGTCACTGGGTAACACGTCAAATTCTTTCATCGTTCCCAGGAAGTATTTGGGGTTACGATAAAAAGATTTTGACGTGTTTAATCAAACTCTAGAAAAGAAGACTAGAGAATGGAATACTGTGTGTATTCTTAAAATAAAACCAGAGAGATGTTTCCACGACTCTTGCTACCATTTTTTGAAAAAGTCCAATCACTTCTATTGTAACTTCAAGACAGAGATAGGCTTCAACCAACTGAGTGAAAGTTGCCATAGAGACGTACATTCAAGTCAGAAATTTAGAGATCTTTATTCTTACCTCTCGTTCAGCCCAGTTGGCAGATTCAAAGAGATGGGAAACGGAATCAATGGGTGTAAGTTCATCAGTGTATGTTTTTACGCGACATCTTTGATTGTAACGGATTGATAAAAGGTTATACACAATCTGAAAAATAGGAAAAACATTATGGTTTCTGGTTGTTAATGTTAGGGTAAATCTAATCTACATAGACATATTATATTAATCTGTTGCTGATCCTGCAAAAAGCAATGGAAATCATTTACTTGGGTCAAACTTACACTAAGTTTTAAACAAATAGCACTGTCAGACAATTTTTCATGCCCTTTTAGCGCCCGGCTACCAGACGATGTCCCCTTCTGTTTCTGAAATCACTAAAATGTTGGTAAAAACAGTCTTTTCAGTGGAAAAACACAAGAAAAAGTGCCCTTTTTGGACATCAACAGATGCTGCCCTACCTTTCTAAAATATGGCCTGACTGTTGGAACTAAAAATGCGTTTAAAAAACGAAAAAATAGGTACCTCAAATCGGAATGGTTTTGATGGCCAGTCCACAGCGGTCAGGTCCATAAGTAATTTGAACTGTGCATTGGTGTGGTCACGTAGAAATGTCAATGTAGGAATGATACCCTCTGGACAGATCAAAATCTCTAACTCATTTCCTTCTGTTACCTGTTGAAATAGAGCGAATTGTGTTTAAGTTCAATAATTATTTAGGTTCAACAACATTAGTAACTTGTGGTGACAAAGTGCTCTGTAACAAGGTAGAGCTAAATTCAAAATTTCGAAATTTTAATTAATTAGGATATAAGTTTCCCTTTTTCGAAAGGAGTTTTTGTTTGTCACCCTACAACGTTTTGTAATTGATCCAAAATATGAAGCATAAGATGATATATTTTCCATAACGTTTTTAAAAGTATGTGTTAAGTTCCATTGATTTTTGGTTGCACATCTTATGGTTTTATAACATGTTTAATATTGATGTATATGATAATCATTATGTAATCATACCTTTCAAAAGCACTAATGAATCAGAATGCAATGGCTTGTTGCGAAATCTCATTGTAATGATTACAATTTCTTACCTGAGACGTTTGCACATACTTTGGCATTGAATTAGCAACGAATTGTCCGAACTCGAGCAATTTGGTCTTCGTTGGATCGTCTATGAATGAAGTAAAATTTGGAAAGAGCCGCATTTCATAATAGTTGTTTAGGAGACAACTGACGACGGTCTATTGAATAACAAATTACTCTGTAACTGATGTGTTGTAAAAGACAAATCAATAAGATGACGTTCTGCTGAAAACGACTATATCAGTTTGGGAAGATTTAAAACAATCAGTTTTCATCAAAACTTAATGTTTCTAAGATAGGTAGAAACAAAATCACCCATTAGTTTGAAGCTGAAATGCAATCATTTTATCACTTAGCCATTGTTTCTTCAAAAGAAGAATAATGTATAAAAATTGAATAAGGAAATAAATGTTTTACAAAACCTTGTGTTGAAACTGCAGTACTTGATAGACGAAGTGGTTGAATTTTTGGAAGAATGGAAACACCTAAGGCCCGTCTTGTCATGTCTGAAAACAATTCAAAACGTATGTTATTATTTCAAGAATTCAAGATAATTATGGCAGTTTGGATAAATATATTATATTTTTCATGATATAATGAAAGTACCAAGAGCTGTTTGGTTTCAATAAAGTTTTTAAGGCAACATAAACAATTTAACAGTTTTATACAAATTACATATTATGAGAGTTATTTTTAAACTCTTTTCAAAAAGGTTTACTGATGTATACTAAAACATGTATAGCATGTCAATTCAAGAAATCATTCAAGAGGTCAATATTGTGGGATGTTGGTTACATTTCAAGTTTTACAGCTATTCTTGCTGGTGACAATTCATTGGATTTTAATCTCTTTACTAGGCAACATGCAAAATAAAAATGATATACCTTTAGAAGCGTTTCCAATTGCGCATGATGATTTCACAAGTTTGAAACTACGGGCTAACAATCGCCCTGAAAGAGCCATTTTTAATTAATCTTATTTTTTTACGACCTGAAATCAAACTTATGAAGATGAAAACTGTTTTTATTTCCAAACTATTTTCCACTTAAATTCCAATGTCTTCTTTTTAGGATAAAAAGAAGATACCTGGTGCGCCCAAAAAAAGTTTGTCTTTCAGTAAAATTTTCTCAAGTTCTATATGACTATATGACTCTTACCTCGGACATACAAAGTTTCTAAAATTTCTGAACCTGGTGCAACTGAATAAGTCTGGTACAGTCAACTGCTCTCACTTGGAACGATTGGCCGAAAAGCGGCAATCTCATTGTTGGAAATTTGATAAACAGCTGCAAAGGAGCTAGCACCAAAGCAATCAGTAGAAGAGACTACTTTCGTTTTTATTGCAGATTTTGATATAAACTTCTCACAGGGATACTTGTCAATGTGTTTGTCGGCATTGTATTGTTTACAAAGAAGGGAAAGATAAAGAGGTAAGATAAGACTAGCCTAGTTTCTTATCTAATCCTGATATATGAGTTTAAATCTAGACTGAACGGTTCAGAAACTTCAGAAAACTCCATACTGTTAACTGCTCTAACTTGGGACTATCTGACAAAACATGGGACGGCAATTCAGCATCCATTTCACCGAGCCTCAAAGTCATTTGATTTGAGTTAATGAACGGCGTAATAAAAAATACACAATTTCTCTTTCGCACTGAGTACTGTGGGATCGGGAAACTTGCATCAAGCTCTTCGCTTGAGAAGTTGATTGACAGATTATATTTTTCACCCGCGCGGGAGCTTGCGGGCGTTCTGTGAGTGTTCTGCAAGCGTTCTCGGCTCGAATCCTCGGACCGTGTTAAAAATGGTAGACTCAGCGCTGACAGATTATTTCAATGGAAGTTGTTGGAATGTTTACAAGACTCTTGACAGAAAATCCTTTGTTTTATTGTCAATAATGACAGTGCCGTTATTAATTTTGTTAATATTGATGTTTGTAAGTGCACTTTATAGTTTTGATTCCCATCAAAGAATCATTTTCTGGTTTTCATGTTTTTAGATGTTGTTTTAGAGCTAGCCTGAGAGTGTTTCTGACAGTTATTTACATTGTACAAACTACAGACAGTGAGGATCTTATCGTGATTCTCAGATTTACAGAAAACACCAGCTTTTTGCTGATTTTTGCCTCGATTGCCCGAAACCCGTAACCTTTTTAGCTTGAGGGAAGAAAAAAATTAGAGTTTTTGGGTTTGCCAAAAAAAACCCTAGTCAAAATTTTTTCATCTTCGCAGAATCCATTCCCAACCTTGAAAGACATCTTTTTATCTAGGGGATTTTTTGGCAAGTTCTTCCTTCGAATAATATCGATCACTTTTGTTTTCCCCTGAAGGCGGCGAGAGAAAAAATATTAGGGCTCACGCTCTCTAGGCGGGCGGACTAAACTCATTTTCAATTTGTATAATTGGGCGTTTTGTCTCTGTCTGATATCACGCCCACAGAAGACGCTGTTTAAAAAGCGGGGGTAAAAATAGTAAGTAATATCTTTTTGTAAGTGTTTATTTTGCGAAATATATGAACAATTTCTAGTAATATGATCTACAAACTAGCATTTCTAGAATTTCGATAACGGAAACTTAAATATATACCGTAAGTTGGTCTAATCTCGACATATGTCTTTCAATCTCGACACCGGATCTGTAAAATAATCAAAACAAACCTTGAATGAAATTCTTGGTATCATTCTTATCAAACAAGTTCATCCATCAAACTAGAAGTTCAGTAAAGTTCAGTACAAATTTTTGCAGAGTCCCCCTTGTGTCTCTAATCATTTAGTTTCCTCTAAGATTGCATACAAATTATTTAAAAAAAACAATTTTAAAATCTGGAAATTCTTAGGCCCTTATTATATATTTTATGTTTGTCTTAGAACTTTTTATTACCTATTTTTCACTAGGATTTAATGTTTTCTGTTATATTTATTTTTGTTTTTACGCGATTTTACATTACCAGTACATGTCTTGCAGCACTCAATGCTGTCAACTTTCAACAAACTAGGTTCCCATATAATTTCTAGCTTTTAGTAGCTGTCCGTATGGTTTATTGCCTCTTGACAAAATGAGCTATCCTTTTTACGGTTTATATTTTTTCACTTATATTATATGCACCCTCCGTGGTGTTTTTTTTTAAATGTACATAGCTTTATTCGAGTTAAAACCGAAAGATCTCATCTTATCTTATCTAATCCTTTCAATTAAAAAAACAGCCAAATTATAAGCAGTTTTACACAACACACGAAACGCATGCAAACTTCCTCGTAACTTTCTCGTGTCCATCATTAAAATTTTACAACTTTATTACGCTTCAAGTCACGTGATAAAAATAATTCGCGCGCTTAGTCGACCTGGTTTCCATTTTGCCAGGAGGCCGCGTTAAACTTCTAGGCGCCGCACCTAGCACACTCGGTCTCTTTTCAAATTCATAAGGAAACCGGGTTCTTTTAATTATTTTCGGTTCACGGTGAAAAGGTCTACTAAAAAATTCCTCGCGTGCAAAATGTTGTTGTGATTTGGGTTTGGGTTTGGTTGAAAGCATGCTAATTAGTTTTTTAGTGATTACTACATCGTTAAAGTGTTCTTTTCAAATATAAGTAATAACAGTTCACATTTCTCATATTATATCTGTGATAGAGAGAGAGTACAATTTAGTGATTGATTGATAACTTTGGTATGTATTTGTTTATGTTTGATTTTTTATTTCGAAGACCAGCCTACAGCTATGTCGAGATTAGAAGACGTATTTTCTTTAATACATTTAACCCCCGGAAAAATAGTATTTTCTTATTACGTAACTTTACATTTCCCGACTCGCTAACTCCCAGAGTTTGATAAGAATGATACCAAGAATTTCATTCAAGGCTTGTTTTGATTATTTTACAGATCCGGTGTCGACTTTAGAGGACGCATGTCGATATTAGACGATCCTACGGTAGCTTATGATGGGGTTTTTGATTTGTTTTCAATGGTGGCTGATAGAATGGCGGGATCCTGGATAGCCTGGAGATCCATGCTATGATTTCTTATTCTGTATACTGATGGCGAAATATATAGCATGGTATGGGCCGAGAGTTTGAATTTCCCAGATCCTAATAACGATTGAAAACATAGCCAATCAAATTTTGTTATTCTTTTACTGGTCACACTTTCTTAGAGAAAGCGCAATTTTCGAAATTTGGTTTTTGTTTTAAGTGAGGACAGCGCTAAATTCGAAATTTCCCACTATAAATTTTTTGAAGCAGATTCGTGCCTCACAGGTCATACCCATCCTGTATACATCAGATTATAAAAATACAGGACAATTCTCGTGGTTTCAGCCCACTTTTCAGGTGCCCCCAACGAGTTAGGTCCCCTTGAAAAATTGCTTTGAGTTAGGTACCCCTATTCAGCAGATAATTTCTTTGAATTGACACTTTTTGTTCTTTTGTCATTCCTAAAATCATGCTCACGTATGAACGCCTGCTAATAAGCTTTGTTGTTACAGTATGCTATAATTTTTTTCAAGTTGAATAGTGACCAAAGGGGGTCTCGAACCGGGAACCTATAGGCTCTGAAACCAATGCCCTATCCACTAGGCCAAACCGGCTGCCAAAAACTCGTTATTTGGGGTTACTTATACGAAGGTCTTAGTACTATATATAAATAAGAAGTCTGACTGACGAGTTAGGCTAACTGTTATGATCGCCATTACTCCATCCGAAGAAGCCACCACACATGTGCACCGCCGGGTGGGTGCGCCACTGGCCGGGTGAGGGGTTAGGGATGTGCACCAGGGTGGCTCCTAACCCTATGCTACGCGTCCCGCGCGGCAGGATGCATCTGCTGAAGCATTAGCCGAATCTATCAAAACAATCACATTAGAAAAATATAGCAAAAGATGGCGTGATGGGAAACGAAAGAGAAAACTGGATGGGAAACTAGGTGCTGGGGTGAAAAAATTCAATAATTTGAAATATTTTGAAATATTCGATTTGGAAAATATGTGAAAATATAACCAGCCCCCAGAGCCTCCATCAAGACAGCTAGGGCTAGGTACCCTTATAATGAATAGAATAGGTAACCCCAAAGAATAGCCTGGATATCCAAGTTCAAAATTTTAGAAAAAACAAAATTTACCTCAACATACAAAGTTCTAAAATTATAAAAATTAAGAAACACCGGACGCACCGGACTGGTCATGTTTGGTGTTTTGATTGTCCGGTGGAAAAAAATATCCTTCTCCAACACCGGACATCCGACTTCCTTAAGTCCGGTGTAGAGATTGTCCGGTGGTAAAAAAAATTCTCATTTTACACCGGACTTTCGCGTGTCCGGTGTTCGTTAAGTCCGGTGCGTCGACAGGGTCCTGGTCTCCCTAGAGAATGAAAGTGAAAACCCATGTTTCCTAGCCAACCCAGGGCAGCAAAACAGAAATTAATAAAAAGCAGTCTTACAAGATCTAAAATTATTTAAAAAATCCAAAGATTACACCAAAGCAAAGTCCATAAAAAAGTTTGTATGCATTATCATGACCAACCATGTTTTCTTGGAAAATGAACTTGCCTCTGTTTTCTTCTTTTTCATGTTTTCATGTAACAGAAAACCCTATCTTTACTAGCAACTGGAGGACTATCGTATTTTTGCTTTAGAATTGCTCAACGCCATGTAGATTGGCCCTTACGGTTTTAGCGAAGTGAGCGCAAGCAAGCGGACTGCATTCTCTTAAAGAGAATGCAAATCGCTCTAGGGGGAGACCAGGCTGTAAACCAGAAGATAAAATATCAAAAACTAGACTGTGAAATAGTTTACAGCCTGGATATCCAGGCTACCCAAAGAATTGCAAGGCATTAGCCCCCCTCTACTAACCTGGCCTAGGTGCCCTTCAGATTTCTGGGGGGGGGGGGGCTGATACCATGGTTCTCCTGTCTAGATCCTGGATGGCTTCCATATCTATAACTGTAAGTTACTCTAGAGAGTTATGGATCTCGACTAGCCGGACATTTGACCACGGTTTTTCCTGTTTAAAAAGAAAGACTTCAGATTTATCCTTTAATATGATAAAGGGACGTGAAAATTTCAAATTTTTCAGTATAATAAATTCTAGTGTTACTTGACGATATTGTTTGTGATGTGTAAAATGCCAATGATCAAGAAGAAGAAAGCAAAATCGTCGCCATCTTCTTTTTCGGCCATCTTGTACCGATGCGAAATCTACACGAAAAAGACTGTTTTTCTCTGGCGCCTCTTGTGGGCTAGCCTGTCAGACGAAAACCGCTTTTTTATCGCGATTTAACGTCTGTTACTTTTTGCCGTGGAATCGAATGTTCTTGGACGGGAAAGTCCGTCCAAGATTTTCTCTTCGGCGCGGCGCATTTTGCCGTGACTTTGGATCAATTGTAAAAGGGGTTACGCACGAAACGAAAGTCTCGTGTTCGCAAGCGAAAGGTTTTTTAAACAGTACCGTAGGAAGCTTATTTCTCATTCCCGGCGAAATTTTCCCATTTACAACAGAAAAGGACCGAAAGTAGCCCAATTTTTGTTAACTTGTTTAATAAAGGGTTAGTTTGGGTGTTATCTACCGTACTTACACATAACAATCCAAACGCTTCCTTATCAAAAGCGCTGAAATCCCAAAAAAGTGGCTATACCGCAATTTTTTTGCGATTTTGGCGCTTTCGATTACTAGTAGTGGTACGTACGGTAAAATTAAAACTAAGGGAACCCAGCCGTTTGCGTGATGCGTGATCGCGGGAAATAATTCGAGGCATGGTGCGTGATTTGGGCTATTATGATGTATCAACCACTTTTGGTGATTTGCATGATTGTCACGAGAGCAAGATAGATTTCTACAGAGCATTTTAAGCATATAAAAACTCTGGTCAAGGATACTTTGAAAGCTAAAGTTTTTCTTTAGCTTTTAAAGTATCCTTGCCCTGGTGCACAAAAACTTGATTTTGGGACATTGAGCCTCTTTCACGAAGTTAACGTATTTTTGAAAATGCTTAAAATAAAGTTTTTGAAAATCAAAAATTTTTTAGAAAGTTGACATTCTATTTTTAAAATAAACTGCTTTTTGAATTTTTAAGAAAATCTTTTCTACATACTCTCGGGTACCTACTAATAGCCGGGGTTGGAATAAGCGGGGGGGGGGGTGAAAAAATCTCAAAACTTAATAAGCAGGGGGGACGGCTATTAAGTACCCGAGAGTATTGCTCTAGAATCTATTTTCAAAAATCATTGAAATTATATAATATCTGTGTAGTAAGTAAAACACTGAACATTTTCCTGAAAGCACCGACCAACCTCAAATTACATACTGCTATATGATACACTGGCCCTCCCCCAGCTCCACCGGCTGATTGGTTATAAAATCATCAAATGTTAATGTTGGTGAATTTTAATAGAAAGGAAACGTGTTAACTACACCAAATGTCAGAATGTTTACTCTAAGACCTAATTAATGAAGAACTTGGTAAATCCTGATGGAATACAAGATAGAATAACATATTTCTTTATAAGAACGACTTTATGAGAGTCGAGGCTCAAATGGCCAGGGTATAAAAACAACTTTAAACACAGTTCTTACAAAAAAATAACAATTGAGGTGAAATAAGCAAAAA
>NW_027103360.1:96833-136708 GCF_902728285.1 Clytia hemisphaerica
TTTGTTGAAATAATCCATAATTTTACCTCCGGACAAATCGACCCCTGGGCCTGGGTATGACTGTTTTTTGCAATTTTTTCAAGAACTGGGATGGTTGTTACTTTAAAGGTAAATTGGGTCAGGTATGTGCAAAATTCTGTCTCTCACAGGGTCAATTTTCAATTTTTGGCCTGGACATACCCATCACTTAATACCCCTGGTCCCTGGAAAAATCACCCAAGCCCAATGAAGAGTTTTTTCTGGCACAGCACAATCATTTATACCGTCAACTGCTAACTTGGGACTATCTGACAAAACATGGGACGGCAATTCGGCCACCATTTCACCGAACCTCCAAAATAATTTGATTTCAGTTAATGAACGCCGTATCAAAAAATACACGATTTCTTTTTCGCACCAAGTAGGCTTTTAAATAAAAATATGAAGAAAATCCGTAGTGGAATACATGCCAGTGTCTGGAATGAAGAAGAACAAATTAGTGGCAAAACGTCACTTGCACGGGCGGCATATTACACGCTTGTTATTGGTTAATCCCATCAGGCGATAGGCGGTTAGGCGACGGGCGTTCTCTAATTCTCCAATCAGCGTCCAGTCATTTTGAATGAAAAACAAAAAGTTAAAAAGGGCGCGTTATCAGTGAA
Organism: Clytia hemisphaerica; assembly: GCF_902728285.1. Lineage (NCBI taxonomy): Eukaryota > Metazoa > Cnidaria > Hydrozoa > Leptothecata > Clytiidae > Clytia > Clytia hemisphaerica. Next base: position 97,475 of record NW_027103360.1, read on the forward strand.
AGTTATCGTGACATGTTATGACAGAAAGTAAGATTGATAAAATTGGTGGAGTGCAGGCCAGATTGTCAACAGTCCCATATGTTTTGACCAATCGTCCCAAGTTAGACGGTAATATACAGATTTTAGAGAAGAAAAAGATCCAAGAATTATCCATTTAACAAGTTTATATTGAAGCAAACAAATCCCATTTGATGCACTTTCATGGTCCACCAGGCTGTCAGTTGTTGTCCGTCCAGCTGTCAGTTACCGTCCGTCAAACATCAATAATAATCATATCCAGATATCATAACATGTAAACTTATCAAGCATATGATGAATGTACGCTATGCATATACAGCACACTCACACCTGCACACACGTATTACGTGATTAATATATATATTAATACGATATAGTACCAATTACGGATTATCGATTAGTACGATATATCGTACTTGATCATCAAGCCGTTGTTCCCTTGTTTCTTCCATCCACTTGAGTAAGCTGATATTTCTAGTCTTTACCAGCTGTGACTGTTCCCATGCCATTTCCAGAAGAATCGTGAATTTAGGAAAATCAAATCTTCCAGTTCTTCGCTCAACAAAGCAATCAGTGAACAGGTAGCTACAGTTTCAAAACTTGAAGAATGAGGTACCAAACTGAACCATCATAGTTCCTAGATATATCTGTTCTGTTTAACTTTTTTTAACAGCTGTAATACAAGCAGGCAAGTCACAACCAATTCTCTAATCAACAAAAAAGTTATGCTGGAGCTATAGTAGGGGGAAATTTGTTCGTTTTTTTGAGGTCGCTCGACTTTTTTAGTCAAAGCACTTGTTATATATTTTTGGAAAGCTAAGGGGTAGGGGAATCAAAATAACTTGGGTGCCAATTTTTTTTCGGACACTTTGGTGCGATTTTCGGACAAATACGACGGTCTCAGGCAAAAATCATAGGGTGAAAAATTAATGAAAATTTTAGCTTGAGAAAACGGAGACCTGTTGTATATTTTTGGAAAGCTCTCAAAAATTTAAGATTAGTGATATATTGCGAGTATAGGTGATTTCTTTACCTAACTCGAGTTATTTATCCTTAAAAACAGTGTTTTTCAGTGTTTTTAGCCAGAAACAGCTGTTTTGTCCAGTTTTTGCGCTTTCGGAAGCTCAATATCTCGAGCGTAACAAGTTGCACTCCATCGCATGTGCCTTTTTCTGATTTTCAAGAAGTCATTGCATTGCTTCGAGCGGTAAAGTTCAAATAGATTTTCGAACTTTCGAATTTTGTGATTCGAATGTTGAAATTGTTTGAGTGATTTTTTTTTGTTTTGAAAAGTGAATGGCTCTTTCTTGAAAAGAAACAAAAATCTACGGAAGGATGAGAAAGAAGTAGTTTAATCTCTCGGCTTCTACAATCCTGTTATGGTGAATGAAAATTATCAAATCATTTCTTTGCTTTGGTTTGGATCCTAGCCATAATAGTTCTGATGATGTACGAACTTGGTATGGACTTTTTGTATGTTTTGGGATGGCAACGAATATCTTTTGGATATGACTTGAAACCTAGAAGAATTTATCCCTCGCTTATTCCAGTGGAAAGAAGAACTGTTTGTTTGTTATTGTTTTTATTGGCGGTTCGACGTGGTTTGTGATCGCTTGTTTGAAAATGTGACATAAATTGAATTGTAGAATGTAAATTGACATACGATTGAAAGTAAACTGAAATTTGATTGTATTCGATTCGAAAGAATTTATAATGAATGTTGCTGGGTGTGGAAATGATTTTCTTCAGCTCTCAGCACCAGTGACCATTGTCATTGGCAAATCTTGACATATCAAAACTTGACACTATTTTTTTTGATTTTGATTTAAAACTTATGCGCTGAAGTTGATACAATGACAGATTTTTTATATTTTTATGTGAAAAGTTTTGTTCTGTATAATTAGAGTTTAAAGGTTTAGTACCAATTAATTTTGAGTGAAGATTAAAAACTTTCAAATTCCTCAACTTTTGAAACTAGATAGCCAGTAAAATTTGGAGGTTTTGCTTCGAACTGTGAGAGGAATCTACCTAAATTTTGTTATTTTTATCTGACTTTCCTTTTAAGATTTTACAGTCATGGTGATCATTTTATTACAACTTTTATAAAAACTTTGATAATTTTCAAGTAAATAATGATGTAACAAATATTTATTTTTATTTTGTACCTCTGTATCTTGGAATTGTACGAGATCGACTTATTCCATCAAATACTAGTCTTGAAATCCTCATTATTTTACATCCCTGTTTCAAAGACTGGTTGTTCACAGTTTTCTATGATTTTGGTTGTTTTTCTGCAAGGAAGAAAACCTTTTGAAGAAGGGGGTTTCCTTTTTTATTAAATTAAGAGCCTGTTGATAATACCATTAATTGGAGCTGCTTGGAGACTTTTTTCGACAAACGCTTCAAAGTGTAACTGACCATAAAACAAAGAAAAAATTTGGTTTGTGGGAAGGTACTGGCTACTTGTGGGCGGGTTGGGCAGTTTGAAAAAACGCGAGCGGTGAGGCCTCGTGTCAATCGGGCAAAACTATTATCCTGCCTTTTTGTATTGTTATTGTTGGGCTTTTTTGAAATAAAAGCTGCAGCTGTACTTAAAAGTATATAACACTCTTGTTCGAAATTTCTATCGAAATTCCAATTGGTATAAAAATTCAATTATTCTTAGGTAAAAAATGGTGTAGGCTGCTGGCATCTCCACACTAACTAAAACGACGACGAAAACATTCAGCCGAGGACCTTTTTTTAAACATCTGTTTCCCAAGCATAGCCTTCCTGGAAAATTTGATCTGTTGGCCAAAAGTTTCACGAAAAATCTTATTCCTAGAAATGAAGATCTGTTTTTCCTCAAACCTAAATTTCTAATCTCCCTTGCTTATGCTTTTTGTGATTGATATCTGTTTTCCCCTAGAAAGTTCAATCTGTTTCCAATGCATTATCATCTTTTTGGAAACAGATATCTGTTTCCCAAATTATTATGTCATCTCCTAGAAATATTGATCTGTTTCTCTCTGATGACGTCATCAGCTGGAGCGGGGAAAAATAGTTTTAAGGAAAAGGTCTTTCCTAGAAAATCTGATCTGTTTACCCATTTTTCAAAAAAAGCTCTCTCCTGGAAAAGGGAAACAGATATTTCGGGGAAATGGGGTCGTTGGCTGCTTCTGTAACGAATGCGTGTCCTTAGATACTGTCGTTGCTGTACTACCTGGGGTTTTGTAAATCTCTGCGATCAAGACTAGTGGCTGGGTGGGGATGGTTTTTGGTGTGTAGTAGTTATCTTTCCATTGAATTTCAAATGAGGATGAAATAAAGTCAATTTTTTATTTCTATCTCCAGTGTGGCTGAAATTGTAGATAATATTTTTCCCAGCAGGAACGAAATTTTAGCAAAATTTTCCAGTCATTAGATTGTTGTTTGCTGACTGCTGCTTATTGACAAAAATTATGTGGCTTTAGTGGAGTAGCATAACACAGATTCATTCGAAGTGCATTACACGTTTTTTTATAAATGGTGTTTCTTCATTTCATGATGGATATTTTAACTTTTTTTGGGAAAATCATCCTAACAAATAATTTTACACAATTCTTAGGTTAGGATCCTAATTAGATTTAATATTTAGTCTCAAGCATAAAATGGCATTTTTGTGAAAGGAGTGAGCCCTATAATACTTCTTGGGGGTAATTGACAATTTATAATTGAAAATGCTCTAAAAATGATATGATTCCATTTGATATGGATTATTCACATCTTTATGGCTCTTGTTCAATTTGGCACGGACTCAAGTCAGATGATTGAATTTGCGTAAAGATGGTATGATGATCAATATCTGTGAGAATTTTTTTAGCAAGTGGGGTGGTCTATTAAAATGTTGTACTGCAAAACAGCTATTAAAAACACGTGGTTGACCAGAAGGTAATTAAGATACGATAGTAACGGGCATTCCTGATGAACTACCTCGTGAGCTGAATAAACGTTTCCGCTACACAAACCCAGTCCCTTAGTTCACGATTTTGACGCGCCGGTCGGCTACCTATAAACACAAGGGTGTCAGTAACCGTTCTTATAGCCCTGCAATACAGCGGCTTCTTTTTTTAAGAAAGCCGATTGGTCAATTGGCGTTCGAATGTTTCACGTGACCGGTCTCTAATAATCCATAAAAATAAAGAGTTTCTCTGTTAAGTTAATGGCGAGAGGTTTATATTAACGCATGTTTAAGCTCTTCGAATTTCTTCTACTGCACAAGCTTTATCGTTGGTTATTATTATATTAAGCGTCCTAGTAGAGTCCCCAATAATTTTTTAAAAGATGGTTCAACTATTCAGAACATTAAAGAAAATAAAGATTTTTTTGGTTTTTAGGTGTATTTTCCAGCAATGTAGACTTAAGAGTCCTTATTTTTCATTCAAAATTTCCTCCTCGTACCAAACCATGGTTGTCCCCGAAACATCAGCCCCCCAATACCAAAATGTTTCCAACGGCACTGATTACTAAGCATAATAGATTTTTAGACTCGTCGCAGTAATTTTTGAAAAATATTGTTTACCCACTCCTTGTCAAGAGGGAAAAATAAACAACCTATGATTGAAAGTTGTTATTCATCCCTAGAAATTTAGTACGTCAGTGACCAATTTTATAAGAGATTATCATATACTTTCTAATCGACGAAGGTTTTATTGTCTTAAAATGTCAAGGAATCTGCGTATTTACATTTTTCAGATTTCAGACAGCAATACCAAGATAATGCGTACTAAAGTACATAGATGATGCACTATCACTTGATACAAAACCGATGGGACCCAGTCACTAAAAGAATTTTGCCAGAACAAATATTCAAGAGATAAATTCAAATAGCTTTGAAATCCAACTAAAAATTTAAAGGGAATCTTTAACTTCCCTTGAGAGATAATGGTAAGTATATATCTAATCATTTTTTGATGAGGATGGACTAGAAATTGCACTGATAGTTCTAACCAGACTGATCGAGCAATGATAAAGATGATTTACTGTCATTTCAGTATCATTCAGATGAAATCTTAAAAATGAAAAAAATAGACGATGTTATCGTTCGCGAAGCTTGATTGGCGTGCTGAAAAATACGAGCCTAATAAAACCATTTATGACAAAACACGGTAAGAGTGATGGAAGATTGTCATATTGTACTCCCTCTCCAGAAAAAAGCTCTCCAAGTCAAAGTCTAATGAAAGACCAACTGCCTCTGTTACAGCAACAATGTCGGTAATTTTCCAGTGGGCACTGAGACATTCGTACATTTTTTGAATGGTTTTTTGACAAAATTAAAAGGTAACTAAAAAGCAGCCTAACAGAGCTTTGGAGCTTTGGTTGTTTATAAATTCGTGTTGGTTTCATATTCAATTGTAGATACTCAGATGTTCATAACAGTAAAGAGGGTCCCGAGCAATAAAATTCCCCCTGTCAAAAAACCCGGTTGAAATTTGGGTTGGACCTCCACCCCACTGGAAATTTGTCTACAATTAAGCCCCGCTCAAAAATTGACTATGATTTACTTCCCATTGAAATTCAATGCAGGAAATTTGCACTCCCGAACCATCTCACTGGATTTTCAGCTAGGAACAAGACAATCTTAATTCCAGTTGGAATCCCATGTGGGAAAAGGTTTTCCGAGGCTCTGGGACAGGGGTATAATATCGATCAAAAGTTCTTAATTTTGAAAAATGTTAACACCGAAAGATAAAACGGTTCTTTGGTCATGGTCAAGTAGGCCAAGGTCTGTTAGAAATAACCTTTGACCGTCTGCTTTATACAAAAATTCATAAGTAAGAAAGAACGCACATAAAAATCGCTCTGACTGAAAGTATATCTGAATCAATATTTGTTTTTTGTGGGGGCAGGATAAAAAAATTTGAGATTATGAAAGCAAGGCGGATTGACCAATACGCTATTAAGAAAATTCCTCAATTTTGCATACCTATAAAATTATTCGACCTGTGTGAACTGATTGTATTAATCTTAATTACTCGTATCTTTTTAAGAGAAGATTATCCTTATCTGAAGCTGTCTCAGACGATTCTTATCGGTAAACTAAACTATCTACAACGTGTTTTATAGGAACATCCAAACTTTTTGAAGCCTTCGCATAATGATCTTAACATTAATCCTAAAATGTTCTTAAAATGTTCTTATTTTGATCATTTTTGAGCATTTCTGTCAGTTTTCCTTTCCTAAGAAATTGGGTGGTTTAGAGTCCCCAAAGCCTTATGTTCTTATATAGTTTGTTCTTATAAAAAAACAACGTGTATTTTGCTTAGATATGATCTAGATCGGAGATCTATATAAAAAATAATTCAGTTTTGGTGTTTCGCAATACCTTGGTTGTATTTTCTGTTTACCTTCTGTTGGACAATGGAGCGTTTATTGACTTTGAATATTTCCTCATAAAATCTTAATAGAAAGATCTCGGATTCCAACTATATTGTTTGACGGAACACATAAATCAAAGAATTTTTAAGATTTTAACATTCCACTACTGTTTTGACTATATTCTTTTGAATGTTGTTATAACTTTAAATTTGTGGAACTTACTCAAAAACTTCCGAAGAAAAACGTCCCTAGGAACGAGGGTTTCTTCGTTTCCTAGTGAAAATCAACCTTTAGACTATCGCTCATCCATATTTACAGTTGGTTGTTCCGCCGTTATTATGCGTTAGTTACTTTAGACCAAGCAAAAGTATTTAAGTCTTTCAATCTCATAATTTGTATCTGTTTTATTATAATCAGCAGGACCGTTTTAAGGCAGGACTGTTCTAGAAAATTTGCTACATTATTCATTTTACAGCATGTCGATTAAGTCGTTGAAGAAGAATTTTCAGCCAGTATATGAAACTTTTTCACTGTTTCAAAAGATCAAATCTTGGTAAGTTGTCTCTGCCGGACGCCAGCTTATATATTCTTATATATTTATATCTATGGAAATTTTAAAATTCATTGCTGTAGTATGCTGTATGGAGCGGTGAGTTACATATATCGGTACAGAGACAAAATGAAAGCTCGTGAATTTCGAACTATAAAGGAGCTCCGGGAAATCTAAATTTGTTTAGTATGATAAATCAAATTAAATCTTGAAAGGACATGCCTTGATAAGATTGAGATTATGTTTATTGGTTTTGAAAATCCAGCGATTTTCAATATGCGCTGTTGCCAGATTGATGTGACGTCCAGCATTTAAGATCTTCGAGACAGGGAAATCATCTTTCAAACCATGACAAATCACGACTTCTATACTTTAGCACAGTCAATTTTTTCGTATTCACAAATAGAGGAAATAAGTCAAAACATGAAGAAATTAGATAGTCGGGAAAAATTCATCAGATTTAGTTTGGAAAAACGACAATTTGTTAACGAACATAAGCGTGTAGTGACAGGAGCGGACTGTTTTTTTAATTGTCTAAATGCCACGGAACCTTATCCATAAAAAAATAACTTTATTACCTCAACTATGGCTATGACACAAAGACTTTTAAGAACAAAAAAGTTAGTTGTAGATTTTCAAAATTATATTTTATCTTTCGTTTTTCTTGTGAAAGTTAAGTAAGAATTAAGAATAAGTACTTTCTACTTTTATAAAATTTTATAAAATGGGTCAAAAATATGTTTTACATAAAATTTATATATACTGTGTGATAAAAATATCCATGAAACATTTACATTGTCGAGTATACTTTATAAATAAAATCTATAATATAAAATTTTATTGACACGAAAATAAATTACGCTATTAAAGAAAGGCGTTCAAGGGCATGCTTCATGTAATGTTTAATACGGAAGCACCCAAAAAAGCCTGTGCGTCCGCCACTAATTTTGAATTAAAAAGAAATAAAACTAGTATCAAACGCTCGGGCTATTTTGGGTACTTCCGTAAAAAACATTACGTCATAAATATTATGAGTTGAAGACTGTCGAGAGAAAACGTAATCCGTTAAGGCCGGTCTCCACTTTTGCACGAAATGAGCGAAAACTTTATAACGTTCTTGGAAGGTCATTGGGCGGTTGAAAAATGAAGCAATTCCATTGGCCAAATCTGCCGTAACGGTTTAAAAAAGTTGAACTTCTTTCTTAGTCGCTTTTTTTAGTGACGTAAAAAAATGGTTGAGAAAATAAACTGTCGCCTATTTCACGCAAAAGTGGAGACCGGCCTTCAGTAAGATTTCTTCTTGGGAAAAATTTTGAAAAAGTTATTCTCATTCGCTGTTCTTGATGCACATTGACTGAGACAGAGACAACCTCAAAAATGATAAAGTTGTATTAAAAGAATGGAATATCCAAAAATACTATAAACAAACAATAAGGGACTGCATCAGTTTATGGTCTCCACTATAACCGTCTTGTATATCCTTCATAACCGCTCCATTACGCATTAAATATTGCGCAACATCGAAATGTCCGAATAATGACGTAATCTGAAGAGGTGAAAGCCCTGACCACGATTTTAAATTAATGTCTGCTCCATAACTCATGAGGAGTTTAACAATATCCAAGTCTCCTAGAACACAAGCTGTGTGAAGAGCCGACAGACCAGGTTCTTTCATGAAGTTCACATTAACTTTTTTATTTTGTAGAATTTTCTGTAAAGTAGAAATGTCTGACTCGGTTACAAAATAGTGTAATAAGTTTTCTTGACTATTGACGGCTGCAAATTTACGCCCTTTTAAACTCGTTTGTTTATTTGAAGACGTCTTCCGTTGACATTTCGCTAGTTAGGTAGGTAGGTTTCTAGAGAAAGGATGCTACACTCCCTCTTCGGGCGCTTCGCGCCCTCAAAACGGTCGTTCCGCAATTATTGAAAATGCTCTAAAAATGGCATTCTTAGCTTCGCAGCCAAATTCCATGATAGTGATATTCTTAGCGGCATATTCTTAATTTTTTGGCCGATTTCATCATGAATAAAGTATACTAAAAATTATTTAACTTGTTAATGAAATATATTTGATTTATGGAAGCTCTATCTTTGATTTTTGAATTATTGGTATCGAGCACTTTTGTTTTAATCTGTACATCCACACAATTGATTGAATAAAGTATATTCTAAAAAAGCGTGTATATAAAGAAGGAAGGAACATAAAGTAATGTATACCCAGTCTTCCTATAGTTCTTGTTTTTCTCTTTTCATATCTAAAAAAGGGTTTTCTGTTTCGTAAACTTGTCGGTGAGGTTCGTTCGGTGACCGAGTGTTGCTCGCAAGACGCTCTTCGAACCTTTTTATTATTGTTTGCATTTTCGTTATGATGTGAAGATGAAAAACTTCTCGATTCTTTAAATAATTTACGAAGAATCTTCCATGATGATGAATTTGTTGAAGGTGATGAGGGAGTCACCCCTGTCTCAAATACAGGCTGTAAATCTTCGAAGCTTCCTTTTCCAGAGTCTAATGATTCAGACCCAAAACGTTCCGGATAGCTATACACGGTTGTCTGGCGTTGCAAAGGCATTTCTCTTTCCCTTGCCACAAAAAAAACAAGTTCTAATCCGTTAGATGAACAAAAAAAAGATAATTAGATCCGTACTCTACGATAGTTAGTTACCAATTGATTTCTCATTTATCTGTAAGCCTTGCTTAATACCGCACCGCCATCATAAAAAAACATCCCCCTTCTTTTAATGTCTCGTTAAGTCAGCACATTTCATTCATTCTTTTGATATTGTTGTCTACTGTCCCAAATACAAAACAATTACTAATCGAGGCAAATTGTAATACGTGACGTCAGACTTACTCACCCAGACTCTCAGCATGTTTGTTTATGAATGTCACTTCTAATACCTCGTTAAGAAGGTTATTTGTAATAGAGCTTTTAGAGAGAGTCTCATTTCGTAAACGTTATAAAGCCTATACACATATATCAGTAATACCCTTTTTTCTGTAAGAAATGCTTTTAGTCCCATTGCTGTTATATAGAAAGTCGAGCTTGAACCGGGCTGCCTCGTTCATAAATTGCACTTTACTCATGAAAGAATACTTCTTGGTTTTGCTGTCTTCGGGGTAGCTCTGGCAGCCTAGGCTGCTGGCATATACTAACGGAGTCGTGCTTCTACCTGCAGTTTTGTAGAGGTCTGTGATTCAGACTACTGACGTCTATTACTAGTAGGTTGCTAGTCTATCCGGTCAGTCAAAAATTAGTCAACAAAAAGGTTTCTTATACGAAAGACACCATTATGCGTTTAAGCGTATATTTAAACGGTTACCAAAGGGACTTAAATCTTTTTTTGACATCGTTTTAAACAACATGACGTTTGCATCAATAGGAAAGACATGATCACACCAGCAGTTCTGCCTACTCTGTCCTTTTCTTTTTATCAAGTTTAGGATAACCACTTTGTTTATAAACTCAAAGATATATAGTTTTCCCACCCCTGGTACGTGTCCTTTTTTCCTAACCTTGTTTGTTTTCCTATGTATATATTTTAAAAGTCAAGCATTGATAGAAATCCCATTATGATTGTGATATTAGCTTTCCACGCCCAGATTCGATTATTACAGAAAATCAAAATCCATATTGAAAATATACTATTGGGCTAGGTCAGTCGTTCAAATCTCCTCCCCTTTTTTAGACAGGAGTCGTTTATTGTTGTCCGTGTAATTCAAAACATCAAAATCGGCGTTAGGTGGTAAAACAATAATTGTTACGAGATAATATGAGTGAATTTGATTTGGTTTTTCTTACTACCATACATAGTATCTTCACAAATTTAAAATTAATTGTCGAATTGTATACAAACGTGCCTGACGAAGAGAGTGGTATTAGGAGCTTACACCCCTCGAATACCAATGTCTAAGTAGCCCAGCCAGTAGTCGGGTAGCTCAGTCGGTAGAGCACCCGCCTTGCAATCTAAGGGTTGTGAGTTCGTTCCCTATACACGACCAACTCAGTGAATGAGTAGCTTAGATGAGGTTATTTGATCTAGGTGATAAATTACTGGGAGCTCAGAGTAGGTGTGGTACTTCACCTCAGCATTCGATCTCCTAGGTCTAGCGCAAAGAGAAAAAGGGACTCTCTCACTCCCAGCTCCGCCGATAGCCACCAGATGAATATACTTACTTACTACTTACTAAGTAACCCGTTGTCTGTGAACAGAACCGATATCTCATGCAACTTTAAAAATGCAGTGTACAAAACTCTGGTAAAGTATGAGTTGCGAGTTATATTTCAAATCGAGCAATAAAAGATAAGAGTAAGTATTCCGGTGAAAAGTCTTTGACCAGTTAAGATAAAATGAAAAATCTCTATGCTTCTAATTTCAAATTATATACTGTTTTCAAAGCTCAAAAGTGCAATGGGAGCTTCAAAATTGGAGATTTTAATCGGGATAAAATCTGAAGGTTTTTCTCTCACCAGGGACAATTTAGTGGTCGATTTCCCATTTTCCATTTCATGGGAATTATTTCCCTCTAGCATTGTGCCATGGGGACTTTTAAAGTAGGGAAGTGTTAATGTTTTCAGATATCGATGATTTTGGGAATTTCAACATAATTTACCTTATTATACAAATATTACTAGTCATTTTATTAACACGAATTGAAAAATTTCGTGTTGATAAAATAAAAACCAGCCGCTGTTTCCTTGAAAAAGCAGAAAAATTCGTGTTAATTTCATATCGTGCAAATTTCAAGGCCGTTGAATAATAATATTCGTGTAATAAGGTACTTTTATCAGACAGCAGTTTGCATAAGTTCATATGAGATTATGAAGATCCCTTTCACGAGATAAATGTTTTTTTCTCCTATTTTTAGCAATAGAGATTACACTTGCCCAGCCCCCTTCTTTTCGATACGTCGATAAAAATAGCTTATCAAAATACACATAAATAAATGCGTGCTCAATAACAGTTGGCTCCCACTGTATCTTCTCGTAACTATAGCAACAATTCAACCGTCCAGCTATATTCAGAGCATTAGACTTTTAGGACAACCCTATTTCACACGAATAACCATCTAAGTGAGATAGCACCCACTTGCGGATCTCAGACAATAGAACAAGTACGTCGGAAACATGCAAAGGAGTGTAACGCTTGTCAAAAAAGCAATGAAATTACTGGGGAGTAATGGGGAGTGCAATCTTGAACTTTAATTCAACTTCAAATATTCACTGCGAGTGCACGATGAAAGTTCTGTTAGATCTCACAGGTTTTTTGAGCTGTAAGTAAATACTGAAATGCCTGGGCCATCATATAAAAATAATACCAGGAAATTAAGAATGTTTGCCACTTTCAGGCACGAGTGAAGCTTTTTATATCTGGTAAGATGAATGAGGAAATTTAAGCGATTTTATAGCGATTTTACCGACGAAGAGGATTATTTCGGGGTTTTTTTTGTGAAAATCTGCGGTATACCCGTTGTGTCGTGCCTGACTTTTCTTAAAGTGCATTCTACAAAAGCCGTAAATTGTTGCATTTCCTGCGGTTAGAATTCCACTTGAGTAGCTAGATACCCTCAAGTATTGGTGGGTCGTGCAAGAATAATAAAACAGCGGCTTATTGCGGTAAAGCACGTGATAGACATAGACATGATCTGCGATGTTTGTTTTTATCATAGGAATTTATAATATCATTGATGATGTGCTATCTTCAAATGTCCCACAGGTGGACCAGAGTTTTGCAAGGGTTTGAAGCAATAGATTCTTATAGAGTCGCACTTTCCTCACGACCTAGAATTCGTTCATGGAATGAAAAGCACTATAAAACGATTTTATTTTCGACAAAGGTCGGTTGAAAATTTCTTGCTATGAACTTAAATTTCAATGTTTTTAAGTTTCTTATATTAAACCTGAATTTCAATGTTTACTAAGCAGGAGATTTTAAGCCCGGTGTAAGTGACGTCTGATTTACCACACTCTTAAAGTATACTTAAATCGTAGGAGCCAACATATCTCAACTTATAAGGTAAAGAAAGTTTTCTATCTTTGAAGTGGATATTGCAAAACTAAGTTTTTGCACCACACAGGAAACAAGAAGATTTTCGAGTTGACAGCAAGGAGTTCAATTTTAACCACTAAATATTCTAACAATATCAAACTCATACTTTTGTACATAATCTTTAGAAATTATTCAATATCTTACCCAAACCCTAAACCCAGCCGCGATGCAATACGTTTTTTCGACGTTTTTCTAATGTTCGCAACGTCCATGTTCACAATCCTGTAAATTGGTTGATCAATCGAGCATGACTGAGGATAGCCTCCATAATGTGTTGTTGTTGTAATGACGCATTGATCAATAGAATTGGCACTAATCACGCCATCAAGCAAAACGCCCATAGGGTGCAGTAGTTTAGTGGTTATTAATTTTGACTACCGTCCAGGAGTTCGAGGTTTGATTCCCACTTAGTGCTGTGATTTACTTGGTAAGTGAATGTACCTTCTCCCGAGAAAACCAATGCCTTGTGAGAGGAAATGGGTTAGAGAGAAACTGAAGAAATCTGTTGGTGACTGTGCACAATACATCTTGGATGAGGTGGGAGTGCGCTGGCCTTTTTCTTTAGTGGATGACACCAGATTAACGGATTTGATTCGAAAAACTGAATGTCAGTGTATCGTACGTTGGCAGGCATCATAAACTACAGCGTAAGACGGTTCTAACGAGACGACTCCTAGACCGCTCGGTCGTTCAATACAGAACTGGGCATCCTAACCAGTCATCATTACGTAAAGTGCTACCTACAGGAAGGAGTCTCCATAAAAGATAATGGAAAATGGTTGTGTTGTCCTCATATGTTTGTGTTTACGCTGTTTACCACCCTAATAAAGACCAAAGTTTTATTCAAATGGAACGTGCTTTCAATTTGTGTACATGTACATCATTATCGGAGACATAACAACTTCAAGAGAATTTATCGCAATGTTTTGTGGTTGACCAATATCTATATTTATTCAAGTCAAAAGATAATATCAAAATATATTTTTATTGATGTTTGAACCACCATAAAACGTGATATAAACAACACTCTGTAAATGATCTAATATCAGGGTCTATGCAAAAATAGAGTGGCCGAAATATAGTGGCCTAAGGAGACGCAACTATTGTGTTTCTGCACCCTCGACCCAGGGGCCACGTATTTACGACGCAAGAGAGCCGAGGACCGTACAGAGGAAAAATACGTAGTCAATGCGCCCATCAGCATAATAGCATCAGTGGGCTATGTGACCCTGGTTTTCGAGGGTGGTGTTTCTGACGAAGGGAAAAAATTTCTATGTTCCCTGTAACATGCCTTGAATAACGCTATTTCAGACTGAATTTGCCCAGAAACAAAGCTATATTGAAAGTATGAACAGTGATATTATAAACATATTTCAAGAAAGAGTTAGGGGATTATATCGAACTGGCAAAAGACGGGGGTAATGTTATTATAATATGGGTAAAAGTAACCCTTTTTTAAACTGACTGAAATTCGAGCCGTTACTAGCAACCCTGCGGGGCCCAAGGCGCCGAGTATGCACCCGGCACAGTGACAAGCCGTTACTAGCAACCCTGATCCTAGCTAATTGATTGGTAATGACCCAATACCCCCTGAACCACGGAATGACGGATAGGAAAAATAAAAAATGATACTTCCGACCGTCAAAAGATGATACTTCTGACCGTCGAAGATACTTCCGTCCGTTCACGGAAAAAAAATTAGCGTGGCCACCTTTGCCCCCCAGGTTGCATGACCCTGTCAATAATGTTGTTAATGTTAGCATATTCCTGATACAAGTGATGGCTTTTATAGATACTCCATGGACTATGTTTATCTAAAAAAAGTCTCAGGATAAGTCTCTAAGGCTCTCGAACCGTTGTGAACGCTATGAAAATAGACTACATAGACGAGAAGTGTTTACTCAAGCAAATACATGTCAACAACTCGATACAAAGTGTGTCACAACGCTTGGATATCTGCCCATACTTCCTGGTATATCAGAGAAATGATTGAAATTCCTACTTGACAATACCTTCATTTCATGGATATTAGACCGGCAGTAGCACGCCAGTAGGGCTGGAACGGTATCACGCGGGAAAAGTGAGCGTAGGAAGAATCTTTGTCGGTGGAAAGGGCCGTTAATCAGCACCCTCTCACCAACTTTTATTCTCGATCTCCTATGCAGCTCCTATTTTAGCAAACGATCGCCGCCTTTATGAACCCGCCCTCTGACTGGATTAATTAACAGACTAGCTTGCTAGTCTACATGGATATATGATCATGTCAAAAAATGTCACAGAAAGACTCAAAGTTTTGACACACGTCAATGTAAAGAAATGATAGAAGAATTTAAATCTTTCCTTTTATTTACTTTCTGAAGGAGGCGGAAATATTACTTTTTAAAAAATGTCAAAAGTACTTTGGATCTTTTTGAAATTTTTCTTGTTCAACGTTCGCTTTATCCCTCTCAAAATTTTGAAGAGATATATCCAAAAAATAAAACAAAGTAACAATGAGGCTGACCTTTAAACACTGCTTGACAATGCCGGATCAGACAAGATGGCACGAGCCGAAAATTCCGACACGTGTCACAGACATATAAGTGGTATCTCAATGTTTGATTCATAAAACATTTCGCATTACATTACGATATCATAATCATATATACAGATAGCTACCAAATAAATATCCAAAAATGTTACAAAAATCTTGGCCTGACCACATTGTGCAGTGGGCAAACCCATCCAACTGATCATGCTTCGTTCTCTTCGCGAATTCAAACTGTGGGGTCTGTGGTACTAGTATCTATATTTCAGTTCGCGCGTCCATAGATGGGCGGTTGACGGGCGTTTTGACACCCGTGACATGCATGACAGATAGAAACACGGAGGGCAAAAACTTGGGTGCTTCCGTTAAAAAATATGACGTCATCTTGACTTACGCATATACCAAAATGGACCCTAAGAGGGACTTAAATAGAGAAAAAAAACGAACTTTTGTGAATCTTTTCACCCTTATCGGGACTATTTTATAGAAACTTTTGCTTTTAAGAGTCACCATATGGGGAATTTAAGCTGTTTTTACAATCCGTAGGGGCACTGGAATTAGATAATGTGATTTTTGCGACCCTTAATGCGTTTTTGAAGATCCAAAAAAAACCCTTAAGGGTGGAAGTACCTTTCCCGCCCGGGAGCGTTCGCGAAGTGGTGCTAGCGTGGCCTACGAGATTACAAGTATCAACTTCCAGCCCAATGACGATGAAAAAATCATCTTGGTATATTTTGCTAAAAAGAATTCGCATCTATTTTTCTCTCTCCATTTTAAATTGACTGTTCTCTGTTATATCCATTAAAATTTCATTATCATTTCCAATCAAATGATACTTTATTGTGCTTGACCTGCTCTATAAAGTTTAATTCAGGAGAGAAGGTAATGTATCTATCTATGTGATAGCTTTATAAGTTTTAAAAACCATGGGATGCTGAAACACAAGTTTATATATTATAAGAATATTCATTTCCGTTGACTAAAATTGCTATTGGTGGAGTAAGCTTTGGAGGTTTCCCTTTTGCCCCCCGGGCCCGGGGGGAGGGGGTACTTAGGCAAAAACAGGTGATGGGTATGTGCGGACGGTAAGGGTGGGGTTTTTCACCTTTCAAAGTCTCTCTAAGGGTTACAAAAATCAGGAAATTTCAAAGTAGTCTCTCTAAGGGTGGGAAAAATCACGATTTTTAGAAAAAAATTCTGATTTTGAGAAGGTAGGAAATTTTTGAAAATCAGAGAAAATTTTTCGAAAAAGTCTCTCTAAGGGTTCACTTTTTCTCTAAAATTTGGTCTCTCTAAGGGTCGGTTTTCGGAGGTCCCGTCCGCACATACTCCTCATTCACCAACCCTAGTACCCCCCGGGCCTTTCGCTTATTACGAATTCGACTATAACCAAAACATGGGTTTGTGCAACCTCATTCCCGTGTATCCAGGCTTTATTTACGTTATGCCAGAGCATAAAAAAGGTGATATACGCAGGAACGAGATTGGGGTTTGTGCGGATGGTGTAGGCACAAAATAATCCGTCTTTTTTTTTTGTTTTTTTTTCATTTTACGAGACTCTCAACTGTAGTAAACGGGGCAAACAGCTAAGCTTATTTGTCTTCGTCCTTTGGATTTGAAAGATAAGTAAGCCCAAAATCGTAAAAATTCGGATATTTCTGCAACGCGGTAAAGCCTACCCTGAGTATCAGAGGTCAAGTTTTCAAAGAGAAAATATTTATTCGCGCTGTGATACTCACGGTAGTAAAGTCACTTTGTTGCGGTTTTGGCGCTTTTGATTGTTGTTATAATCTGAATGGCAGACCTCTACACAACCCTAGGTAAGTATAGGAGCACGAATCCGTTAGTGGATGCCAGCAGCAGTAGCCTAAAAGGTAAGTACGGTACTTATCCTTTTATCTGGTTTCTAATTCATGCGCACACAAATAGAACTTTACTTAATTATAATTATGTGGTATTTCTAATGCGCATAATAACCCAATGAAGTATAAGCCCGAAGGGCTAGAATCGAATCTCCTTGGTAGGATTTGAAGCCAACAAATCCTACCAAAGCTGCGCGGCCTTGAGCGACCCGCCTGGTTTTTACACAAATGACAGATTACTTTTTCTTGCATAAGAAAGGTTAATGATTCTCCTCTAGCCCTCCAGGCTTTAAACTCGATGGCATAACCCCTCGCCCGCCCACTTCTCCGCCCGTTCTTCATGCTAGTCTAGGTGAAAGAGTTTTGTGATAGGGTTCAATGTTACTGTTTTGTCGTAGCACGTCTTTCAATCGAAAGAATTAAAACAAAGTGCTTCTACAGCCAAGCAGCGTTCCTTGATCAAAAGGCGTACGGCGATCGAGCATAAAAAATTAACTGATGAAGAACGTCGTATTTCGAGCTGTCCATTTTTTTGATGACCTGATTTTTTTTCTTTTGTTTGACTGTCCTTTTTGTAGCTCTTCTCTTTGCCTTTTGTTATTAAATCGAGCGTCCAATTAATTGCATTACAGCATGGACTGCAATTTGATAGTATTTTATGAAACATGTGACTTTTTTCTGCCTGAAACTTTGTTTACTTTTTTATGTTTCTTTTGTAGAAAAAAAATAAACACAAAATTTTTGCAAAAAAGAAATGGCAGCAGGAAGATTTGCATGCACTCAGGTTTTATCACATATTGTTAGAGGATCAAATAGTTTGTTATCAAAATCAAGATCAGCATTACCACAACAGAAAAGGCTGATCTCTCTTGCAAGTCAAGCATGTAAGTTTCTTATGTAATTTTATACTGTAAAATCTGGTGTGTGCTGATTGGGGGAGGCACTGGAACAGAAAACATTCCCAGACGGTGTCAATCGAATGAATCTAACGCCGAATCAATTGAACGCAATTGAACACAATCGAACAATTGCAATTCGATTGTCAAATGCAATCGAATTGCAATCAAATATTATACCCAGGATTTGCCGTTCAATTGCTTCGATTACGTTTGACTGTATTCGATTATGTTCGAGAACGTTCAATTGATCTAGATTTTATTCGCTTTCGTACGATACTTAATAAGCACTCCGCTGCCCACGCTAAAAAGCTCTAACAGAGTGATCAAATTTAATTTAATCGCAATCAAACTCATCAAACATAACCAATGGAACATAGTCAATTATTACTCGAACCAATCTAACCTTACTCGAACGCAATCGAACACAATCGTAATAGAATATTACCCAGGAATAGACCTTTTTTCAAAGAGGACGTCCTGTTGAATAATTATGTAGTCCAGCCATAAAAGCAATGATAGAGCCATGCATAATTACTGTATCATGCATATTGTAATAATTATGCATGGTAGGGTGCGCACTCGTCGGGATTTTTTGCGTGGAAAAAGTCGAAAATCAAAATTAGAACATTCCATCCATCATAACTAATCCTTAACAACTCCAAACTTGTTCATTCTTTTTTTTTAAATACTCAGAATTTATCAGAGATAACAAAGAAAAAAACTCCATCCCATTACCTACCTTCAATAAAAAGATATACCATTTATTAGACATCAAGGTGAAAAAATGGCGACTCGGAATTCGTGGCACCACCGTCTACCTTGACCACCATTTTTCAAATGCCTATCGCTAATGAGCTGGATTAGTTATAGACTCGCGGTTTTTTTCATAAAACGCGGGAAAGATAGTACTTTAGTTTGTCACGTGGTAGCCTTTTCGATAATCTACGGGCCGTCTTTAAATCGAGAAGAAAGAAGAAGAAATTTCGATTTTTTCGGCACTTTCCTGAAATTTTTATCAGGGCTACCACATATGGTTGGAAAGCTAAGGGTTTCAGCTTTTCATTGGTAAAATTTGTTTTTAGCTATCATTTCCAGCTCATTAGCGATAGGCTAAAGTTTAACAGTCATCGGGCCGATTTTTAGACCGCGCCAGCAAAACTCCTCACGCCCCGCCACACGGAAGGCTAGATTTCATCCGCCATTTTGGCGCGATTTTGGTGCTTCCGAAAATTATTTCTTGCTGGCGTGGTGTAAGGAGGCGATTCTTTGAAAAGGTGGTTTTTTTGTGGTTTGAAAATGGAATAACTTTGGAACTACTTAACCAATTTTAACAAATGACCCCTCATTTTTCTCACAAAGGTAAGGACTTTCAAATAAAATTAGTTTGGTTTTCAAAATTTGAGGGGAAAATTTTGGCCTGACCACCCTATGCATGGTTTTATCATTGTTTTTCTGCTGGACTCAGTCAGGACCTCATTGCACTTTATCGATATTACGCAAACGGCAGTGTGCGCTAAATAATCTTGGTTTCGCTTTCGATTTCAAGCAAAGGTCTTAGCAACAGGGCGCGCGTACATAGCAACGGGGCTGGGTAGAAAAATTTAAACATAGAATTCAAAAAAAATACCGATCATCGTATAGAGCACTAAAAAATACTCCCTTTCTATGTTTAGTTTGTTCTACCTTGGATTATAACTGAAAATATCTTCAAAAAAACCTTCATCCGCTATCAGCCACGCGGTAATCTTTGCCTGCTTCAATTCTTAGATGATGAATAAGAGAGGTGCACTTAGCTAAGCCGTGCTCGCGGGCGATAAATTTATGTTTACTTATCTTGTATATTTTAGTGGTATTTATCCACGGCGCTGACAAAATATGCACGGCATCGATTATGACATCATTAAATATGTCAATGTCGATTCTACGCCTGTTAATAATAATAATTTGTAGATAGTTCTTTTTATCTTGAAATTTAGAAATACGAGAAAAAAAAGATCAAATTTAATATTTGTTTCCTATCTAGATTATCTAGATTATATTAGCGTTAGAATACGGTAAATTTTCACGAAAAATATTTCGCGATGGCGGTACGCCCAATCGCGCCCACGGGAAAGTTCCAATTTTTAATTATCGGGAAGTCGGGGAAACCGGTTCACAACGTGGATAAAAAACGTACGGATTGAAACCTGACAAAAGGTTTTCAACGAGATTTATTCAGATAAAGCTATAAGAGGTTCATTACTTGTGGATTTTAAAACCTACATAAGCAAAAACGAAAGTTGTTGGGAAGGAAAGAGTAAACGCAAGACAGAAGGTTTGGTTGTATTGATCAGGTATGTTTTTATTCTATCCGAACTAATGTTTAAAAAAGACCAAAGAGGTCCTGACTGGCTGGACTACATAATTATTCAACAGGGTGGCCTCTTTGAAAAAAGGTCTATCGGCCGTTCGATTGAGATTCGATTACATTCGACAATTGAATCGCAATTATTCGATTGCTTTTGATTACGTTCGATTGGTTCGATTGCGATTTTTGTTCGAAATTGTTCGATTGACACCGTCTGGACATTTATTTTTTTATCCAGCCAAAATTCAAACTTTCCAGTGATTGGGAAACAAAGAAGCCTGTTTAGGCGGCAATCACAAATATCTTCGTTTCGCGTCGCCCGACCGACTCTCGAAAATTGAGTATAATTGAGTCGGTGAGTCGGTAAATTTGTCGGACTTTTTCTGTCGATGACGTTTCCTTCGTTTAAAAATTTTATTATTGGCGATTTTTTGCGAGCGATTTCTAGCGCATTCGCGGCATTTTGACTTTGTTTATCATTACAGTGTTCAAAGGTCATAATTTGAAACCCCCCCGTAACGCGCGGTTGTTTTGGCTGCTGGCTGGCAGTTTCCTTCAAGAATACACTCCACAAAAAGACCTTTTTTTCAAAGAGGACGTCCTGTTGAATAATTATGTAGTCCAGCCATAAAAACAATGATAGAGCCATGCATAATTACTGTATCATGCATATTGTAATGATTATGTATGGTTTTATCATTGTTTTTCTGCTGGACTACATAATTATTCAACAGGGTGGCCTCTTTGAAAAAAGGTCAATAGATGATTAAGGTCGGATGAGAAGAAGAAATTCACTGGGTCCAATTTTAAGAAAACCTGAAGAATGTTACGACCGACCGACCGACCGACCGACCGACCGACCGACCGACCGACCGACCGACCGACCGACCGACCGACCGACCGACCGACCGACCGACCGACCGACCGACCGACCGACTCACTTTTTCGACCCAACGAGGACGCGAAATGAAGATATTTGTGATTGCCGCCTTATACAAGGATAAAATAGCAAAAAATCTCTATAATGAAAATTTAAATTTTTAAAGCTATAACATAGCTACACCAAAATGGGCTCTTCCAGAAAAAACCCCCTAGGCGGCAATCAGAAATATGTTCCATTCGGGTCCTAAAACATCTTCAAATCCAGTCGGTTGGTCGGTAGTAAATTTTGTCAGATTTTTAAGATATACCAGACTCCCGCGCTCGATAGGATCGATCATCGGAACGGCTCGATGACGGATCGATGGATTACTTAATGATCCGGATAGGAGATCGATAGAGGATCGATACTCAAGATTTTTTTAAGCTTATTATTAGTTATTGATTATTTATCGATCTATCATAGATCTTTTATCGATCGATGTATGATCAATACATGATCGATGTATGATAGATGCATAATCGATTTATAATCAATGCATACTCCATTAACGATCGATGACGAATCGATTAACGATCGATGACAAATCGATATACTTGATTGAAATACTAGCTCGATAATGGATCAACAAAGGATCGATACTCAAGACCTTTTAATGGCTGAATCTTCCATCGATCTCCTATACGGATCGTTAAGCAATCCATCGATCACATATCGATCCGTCATCGAGCCGTTCTGATGATCGATCCTATCGAGCGCGGGGGTCTGGGATATAGTAAATCCCGATGAATCAAGTCGGCAATCAATAGAATCTTATGCCGGCATCTTTAATTTTCCAAACTAAATGTGCGTGCGCATGTGTTAACCCTTAAAGCGGCCCTTATTTTCGGCCCCCAGGGTATTGGCCCTACCGCGTTGCTGAATTTTGACATGAATAAACTTGAACGGGACTCAATGTGGGTTAAGTAAACAAAAAATAATGATTCAAAGACATGCTCCGTTTGCCCTTGCCCGCCATTATGGCAAAGATCTGAACCTGTAAACAGAGCCCAAAAAAAAACGACAATCTTACTGACTTTTCGAATCGGGTTTTCTTGTATGTAAATAAACAGTCGGTCGGACGACCCGAATGGAACATCTTTTTGATTGCCGCCCTATGGGTTAGAGACAGGATTTTTCAGATGAAAAAAAAGTACTCAGAAATCCAGTCAATTTTTCAAAGTGCTTTGGAAATTCTATCTAATTTTTTGTTTGAACCCTTGGAAATTCGAAATTCCACACAATTTGTCAAAATCGCAAATAGACCTTTCGCCTTTCTATCCGCCATATTGAATTGTATGCAAAAATTATGGTGGCCAAATCGCCGTGGTGAAATTCCCTTAGAAAGTATGCAAAACATATGGCATTATATTAAAGTGTAATCTTGTAGAAGAAAGATTAAATTTGCTTCTTTTGAAAACTAGAATTAATCAAATTCGCTCATCTCTTAGAACAATCACTTCAAAAAACCATAACATTAGACATAAACTCAAGCTGAAAAATCACAAAAATAATCCTTATTCGGCTGACCGTCGGTTATTCTCCTGGGAATAGAACTGTCAGACGATCAAATCAAAACATTGATCTGAACCCGCTGAATGTGTGACGTCATAATTACTGCTAGCAATAAGCAAAAAGCTCATCCCAGCTGTTGAAAAAACTACTTAAAGCACTATAGCTCTCACCCAACATAATTGTGGATTTTAAAAATTAGATATTCAGAACCTATTAAAAATTTCGCTTTCAATGATATATAACATCATGGGGTTTTGTGAATGTGCTGGAAAGATATTGGTTCTTGAAAGGTCAATAAATGGCCCATTTTGGCTTAAAATTTGATGAAACAATGAAAATCACAAATATGAATAATATATTATTCTCATTGTATTTCAACATATTGCCATCAAAACAATTATTAAATATTTCCCAAGGCATGTATTTTCGAAGATCAAAAATCATATACTGAAAAATTAGCACTGTTTAAAAAATATGGACATTTTTGGAAAAAAATGAGAATGAAACATTTTTGAAAAAAAATCTGTTAGTATTTTTCCCTTGGCTATTTCTAAGGTATGACTAAGTCCAAAATTAAATTTTAGCAGCTAAATATTACCAGATGACTTGTTTGAACATGTCATATAAACATCAAGTTGATTGATGAACAAGTTTTGGAGAAAAGATAATTTTAAATGGCAACCTGGATTTTCCGTCACGGCGCAACGCAAACTTTCAAGTGCACTAAAAAATTACCTTAGTGTTTTAGAGTGAATTCTTTTAGTGATTCTCAACAGTCCTATAAGTCTAATATTTTAAACATTTAAAAACTGAAAAAATTCTGCTTTGTTCAATTTTATTTAGAAATTATGATTTTCTGTCACGGCGCAACGGAATTTTAGACCCGCAAAAAACTCCATTGGACATCTGAAATGACTTAATTTCTTCAGTAACTTCAAAATTATCAATATTTAAAAACATTTGGTAAGGTAAACTACTTTGTAGCCTTTATATGCCCATTTTGTAAAAATCTTAATTTTTGTGAGCTTTCCAGGAATTTTAGCCCGGAAATTGGAAATCTGGTCATAACTTTTCAATGGAGCATGTTCCTGCTCTGATTTTTTCACATATTGTTCATGAAATGATATTCTTTATGTCTATATAAAAATTTTTGACATTCTGAAAACTTCATTTTTTACCATTGTTCAGATTTTCTGGGACGAGCTTTTTGCTTATTGCTTGCTTTCAGTTTGCGTGTTTTGAAAGTTTGTGTGTGTACTCCATCTTGGTGGAATTTTTTAATGGCATGAAAACAGAATACTGTAACTTGGTCTAATGTCGACACCTCTCCTCTAATTCCGACACCCTCTTTATCAGCTGAAATTTATAGAAAGGTTGAAACTGTTTTTCTTTGCTTAGTGATCAGAGAGGAATAATCCTTTTTCAATCAGTGATTCAAGCTTTCATATTATTCCTTTCTCTAAAGAAGGGTGTCGGAATTAGACGAGGGATGTCGATATTAGACCAACTTACGGTATGTAATGTCTTTATGAACAAACTTTTGTTGTTCTGTAAATATTTCTTTTTGGATTAAGAAATTCCATCATTTATTGTTCTAATGATTATAATATTTATTTATTAGATGCTTTGTTGTTTTTTTAATCTTTGTGTAAACTTTCATATGTTTTGCATACTTTCCAACTAAATCCAATCACGGCTTTTTCGTTCCTGTATTTTTGCATACAATTCAAGATGGCAGATGGAAAGGCAAAAAGGTTTATTGGAAATCCAGGCAGTTAGTGGAAGTACTTTGATTTGTGAAGCGTCTTTACGTCACATAGAACAAAAGAAAATAGCAAAAGAACAAAGGAATTACCCATAGCCACCGTTTCGCAACCATGGGGAATCGCAATTTTACGAAAATAGCAATCCTCATATTGAATAAAGCATCTTCTGAAATTTCATTCTTCCCCATTATTAAATGAGAAAATGAAAACGAAGAAGCTTTTGTTTTTTAATTGTCTTTTTAATCTGCCATGAAGTATGATAAAATTCCATATAGAAAGACACATCCTCCTACAAAGAGGCTTCAAAAAATGACGTAGAAAAAAGTTAGGTCATTTTATCTTAACAATTTTGTAAACTACATCACAACCACGGAGCGTTGATTTTTAGTTTTATGACATGTTCTCACCCATTTGGCTTTCGCAATAAAAAGAAAGTCGTTATTGTGAACTTTGAACATGCATAAAATCGAGGTATTTTCACTAACTGCCATGAATTTCAGAAAAACATTTTGCCTTGGAATTCCGCCATCGTCCACCCACCCCCTGTAACAGACTTTAACTGAAAGAGCCCAATCCAAAATATGTGCTGTGTGTAGCTATATGTTCCCCCCCCCCAGCGGTTTGCGTGAATGCGTGAATGGGCATTTTCGGTTGCGTGAATGCGTGAAAATTGAGAAAAAATTGCGAGAATGCGTGAATTGAAAAAACTGGGGTGAACGTTAAAATCCACATTTTAATTGAGTGAATGCGTGAATCTGGGCTATTTTGTGCGTGAATACGTGAATTTTCCCTTTTCCCCACCGATTATGTGCAGTTTTCCCGTTTTTTAAATGTTTCCCCAATTTTTGCCGAAAATCTTTTGATTTTCTGAAAAATCGGGTTATTGCGTGAAAGTCGAGAAAAATTTGCATGAATGCGTGAATTTCGAAAAAAATTGCGCGATTACGTGAATTGAGGGTCCGCTGGGGGGGGGGGATTCCTATATCTTATAGTTGTTTTGGCAAACGCGGCGGTCTTTTGAATAACTAATAACTAATTACTCCACAGCAGTTACAGTGTCAAATGAACAAGATCGAACATGAATTGCAGTTGAGCCAATTGAACATAATCTAATAATTACGATTCGATTGCCAAACTCTTAATCAGAGAAGCTGTACTTCTATTCTTCTTTGGTAGGGCAAAAGCTCACATCTCTCAAAATTTATCCATGATTTGAAAATAGAAGTGGTCGGGAATATATTTTCAATAATTGCGAGTTAAAAAGTTTGAAGCACTGTTTGAGAAATGAGAAGCAAAATTAAAGCATGCTAAAACCCGGCGGACTTTGTTTTATCACAACCCTCCTAACCTCAGGCATTAATTTCCTTATCTTGATAGACCAACGATATTTCACAAAAGACCACGAATGGATCGACGTTGAAGGCAATGTTGGAACAGTAGGAATCACTGACCATGCACAGGTGATTTTATGTTCTTTTTTTTTCTTTTTTTTAATTTGATCATAATGTACAGGTTGATGAAATAGCATTTGTGCTGATAAAAGACAAGCAAATTAAATAAACTAATTGTTGGACAGACTGGCTATTTTTGTTTTGGTGCTTCTCTCGGGTACCTAATAAGTGTCCCCCCGCTAATTCATTTTTTGGAAATGTTTTAATAAGTGAAATTTTTAAGTTCCCTTTTTTTCCCTAATACTGCCATATTAGCCTCCTTTTCAATAAAGCCCGCTTATTACAAAACCCTGTTATTAAGTACCCGAGAGCAGGTATTTAATTAGGTAGGCTTTTGTACTTGGTTTTGTTTTCAGCTTGATTTACACGCCATACAAAACACCCCTTTACGACGCGATGCATATTTTAAAAATGTCCCTCAATCCTTTATACTCCATCCCTAACAGTAGGTGGATGATTTTAAATAATTAATTATACACATATTTCGTTTTTTTTCATTCACAGGCAGCTTTGGGAGAATTAGTTTACGTGGAGTTACCAGAAGTTGAAGACTCCTTTGACCAAGATGGTAAGTTCCATCAAGAGGTTCTGTTGTTCTTTTAATTTAATGGATTTTGACCGAAAATCCAGACCCACTACTGAGTTTATGTTTGTGAGTTTTTCTGCGAAGGAGGCGGTAAAGCTTAAAATTTGTCTAAATCCTGACTGACTGAGGACGACGGTAAATCAGCACTTACAGTCCTCAGTTTTGCGGGTCAAAACTGCGGGCTTTTCCAAATCACTTCAGTCACTTTACCGTCCTCAAAAGCAAATACATAAACTTCCTACTGCCTGATTGGAAGCAGTAAAACTGATAGGCTATTCCAAAACAACTCTGCTCGATTGAACCGCCTGTACAAGTGTGAACTAGCATACTTGACGACTAATTCAGAAGGCGCAAATTGTAGCTGATGTTATATCGTAATAATTATCATATATCCACATAACACCCTTATCACTGTATCACACTAATTATAAACGGTTCCAGTCTAGTGTGGGTGCAATCAAAGTCTGCATGAGCCTTAGCTCCTATATATCCCAAATTGTGGTATTTATTAAAAAAGAGTTTAACATAACGTTCCTCTTCCTCTGGAAGGATTGGAAGGCTTGTGACGTTATTTATTTGTATTGTGCCATTTACAAAATTTCGCACTGCCAAATCAAGCCACTGATGTCAGCAGCACAGATTTCTGTTAAGCCTGAAGGGCTAGATTACGTGCTTTAAGCTTTTCCAAGCAAAAAAGTTGATATCGTAAAAAGTATTGTTGCGAGAAATCCACAAAGCTTCTGATTGATCTAGCGTGGAAAATTCTATTGTAATGTCATACGACCTAGGTAGGATTTTCTACCTCACCCCGGCATACTTTTCAGCCAAAGCACTTTATCTAATCCTTCAGGTTTAACAGAAATATATGGTCAACACCTAATGTCTCTTTATACTGGTTGGGTTTGAACGTGTTCAATATATTTGTTGTTTGATTCCATTTCTTACAGATTCAGTGGGTGCAGTTGAAAGTGTAAAAGCAGCTTCAGACGTAATGACGCCCGTCTCAGGGACCATTGTCGCCGTCAATGAAGACCTTACCGCCAACCCTAGCCTTATCAATAAAAACGCAGAATCAGATGGTATGTTTTTACATTTTCTTAATGTTCAAAGTTCTCCCTTCTTAGACGGATTTCCGTCTCAGCAAAGTATTAAAATCAACAAAATTCTTATGGATTATTGACCGAAAAGCCGGTCTCTCTGGCAAAATATCGACCAAGTTCGCGACGTATTGGAACGAGCGAAGCGATGCAGGCTTCTGAAGGTAATACTGGGTAATAATCCATTTATAACCCTGCAAAAATAAAGTAATAAAAGTAATTGACATTTTAATGATGTCAATTCTCAACTTCAGTTGAGCTACAATCTGACAATGTCTGTCTGTCTGTCTGTGTGTGTGTGTGTCTGTCTGTCTGTCACAAAAACTTTAGGGCAGCCTGGAGACTTCAAAAATGCTTGGATTTGGCTGAAATTTGGCACACTTGTTCCTTGGGTGAATATCTGGGGGTGTTTTTTTAATTTTTTGAAAATTTTGATTTTTGGGGCCTGGGAAAGAGTTTTTCGCCAAAACGAGGCTAAAACTTTGGGGCAGCCAGGAGACTTCAAAAATGGTCATATTTGGCTGAAATTTGGCACACTTGTTCCTTGGGTGAATATCTGGGGGTATCTTTTTCATTTTTTGAAAATTTTGATTTTTGGGGCCTGGGGACGAGTTTTTCGCCAAAACGAGGCTAAAACTTTGGGGCAGCCTGGAGACTTCAAAAATGGTCATATTTGGCTAAAATTTGGCACACTTGTTCCTTGGGTGAATATCTGGGTTTTTTTTTTTTCATATTTTGAAAATTTTGATTTTTGGGGCCTGGGGACGAGTTTTTCGCCAAAACGAGGCTAAAATTTTGGGGCAGCCTGGAGACTTCAAAAATTGTCGTATTTAGCTGAAATTTGGCACACTTGTTCCTTGGGTGAATATCTGGAAATGTTTTTTTTTCGTTTTTCAAAAAACTTGATTTTTGGGGCCTAGGGACGAGTTTTCCGCCAAAACGAGGCTAAAACTTTAGAGCAGAGCCTACAGGCCTCAAAAATGGTTGGATTTGGCTGAAATTTGGCACACTTGTTCCTTGGGTGAATATCTGGGGGTCTACGATCGGGCCTATGAATAATTTGAAGCCACTGAAGTTGAGCCCAGTGCGTTGCGCACGTTCGACTATTTCATAACTGGTCACTATGGAGAAATATTGACCTGCCACGTGACATTAATCATCCAATCAGTTTTCTTAAAAATGATTGACAGTTGTATTGCAGGGCTATCAAAAATAATATTAAGATTCCGGCGGCGGGACTGATTTGCTGTATAAAGTCTGTTTTCGGTCTGAGGGGAAAAATTGCTGTATTCCAATCTAACATCATGAATATTTAGTGTTCGAAAGAAAAGGTTAGGGAAATAATTTTCGCGAGAACTATTTTTCGCTTTTTTGGACCTACCCCGGTGGAGGTCCTATAAATTAACCTCTGTCCGTTCGTCCGTCCGTTCGTTACCAACTTTTCTCGAGATTGGCTCATTAGTTTTTTCTGATTTTTTGCACAAAGATGTGTAACTATAAACACTCGAATGTGACGGAGCCCGATTTTCAAAAAAAAATTTTGGGCAAATTTGGGCCGAAAAACTGCTAAAAACAGGTTTTTTGGACTTAATTTTTTCTGATTTTTTGCATGAAAGTAGGGTGCCATCATAGGTAAAAGATGGCTCAAGCAGATTTTTGCAAAAAAATTTTGTAAGCTCAAAAAACGCATGTTTATATATACGAATCACTATTAATAAGCATACATCAATGTTCTTAGTCAAATTACTCAATTTTTTCATGAGATAGATGTTTTTTTTGCTCACGAGGGCTTACTTTTGAAGAATATGTGTGTTTAGACATGAAATTTTGGTTGCTTGGCGTGTTTTTATAAAAAAACTGGCCAAATTCTATATTTTTTTATAAGCACATCATCAATTACTTTTAGGTATTAGCTTTTCTCGAGATTGGCTCTTTCATTCTTTATTATTTTTAGCACAAAGATGCATAACTATAAACCCTCGAATGTGACGGAGCCCGATTTTCGAAAAAAATGATTTTGGGCAAATTTGGTTCAAAAAACGGCTAAAAAACGGTTTTTTGGACTTTGTGAAATATTGGATCATTCTTTTTTTCTAATTTTTTGCATGCAAGTAGGTAAAAGATGGCTGAAGCAGATTTTTGTAAAAAACGAATTTTTCAGCTCAAAAAACGCATCTTTATCTATAAGAATCACTATTATTAAGCATACATCACGATGTTCTTAGCCAAATTACTGATTTTTTTGATGAGATATGTTTTTTTTGCTCACGAAGTCTTGAATATGAAAGAATATTTCAAGAGATTGAAATTTTGGTTTCTAAACGTTTTTTTTATAAGAAACAAACGACTAATTTTAATAGATCGTCACTATTTATGTTCTGAATGATTGTTTAATGGTCACGTCACGTAGATATGAATTATAAATGTGTTAAATGTCTAACCAGGTAGATCCATAAAAGTATTACTTGTTTCAACAAAAAAAATTAAAAATCCCCAGGAAAATGAAAAAAATGGGTCCAAAATAGGGCATGCGAAAGTTAATTCCCGCGAAATGCGATTTTTCCGAATTTTTTTCGACTGTGAAAATTAGTTCCTTTAAAGGTGTCCTATAATTCAAAGACATAGCCTTATTTCGGTTTAAATATTCATTTGTATTTATTTTTCTTTAGCCTGGATGTTTAAAATTGAATTGTCGGATGCTGACGAACTTTCAGAAATGCTCGACGCAGCAGGCTACAAAGCATTCGTAGATGCAGAATCAGGCTAAACCAAAGGGAAATACTGATAAATTTTTCAGGCTAATTACCTGAGTACGAAGACATTTTTACAATGAATGGTGTGTCGCGTAAGAATCGTGAATCGATTTCGAATGATTCTCGTGTTTAGGATAGTTCTAGTTTTTTTAAAATGATATTTAAATTGTTTCTGCGTTAAGAGTGTTTCGATGATGAGATCATAAATAATTATCGTCACACAAAAAGAGGCAAATTTTTCAAATTTTGAATTTATCCTGAATCGTATTTTATTCTTGAGCTGTCAGCTGCACAATATGAATGACACTTCACTTGTTTCGGAATTTTGATTGGCATTTGCCTTTGGGGGGAATCCCGACTATGAAATCTTTAGACGAATTTTTTCGAAGGTTTTCGAATCAAGAAGAAGCACTCTTTTCGTTGACTATTTTTTTGACAATATTAGCAAACGACTGTATTTATTTCCAAGCCTCCTTGTAAGAAAATATTTTGAAGCTATTAATTTCCCTATAAGTCAATTACAATTGTAATATTTTGAGTAACTTTTTAAGAAATGACGTGAAAGAGAAAGCAATTGTCGTCTTATCTGTTTTACTTCCTAAAAAATGCAAAAACTCTCCACAATAATTTGATATACTGTATTTAGGATACAGTTTTTTCCTTCAAGTACTATCATTGTAAACAAGAACGAAAATTTGTATACATCAAGTTCTTTTCATTTACGACGTATTAGTCACCACGTTTCACCTTTTTCCAAAATGCAAGTTCCAGAAAATATTATTTGATTTCCGCCTTCTCTCATAGTCGTTCCCACTACTAGTCTCCAAGCAGATTCTGATTACTCTGTGCATGGCACGTATGTATGCACTCTCTAAAGGCTATGGCTCCGTTAAGAGAATCTGCCCATGTTGGCGCATTGCTAATTCTTTTCATCTAGATTTGGGAAGAATATTTAATGAATTTTTGAGCGCGCTGATTGCTTCAAGCAATACGATCCCTACAAAATCAAAAACCAAAAACTGTCAATCATATACACAAACGTTAGAATAGAACCCTGTTTCTTAAGCAAAAGGCAACGCGGTTTTGAATGTTTTGGCGGAACAACAAGGTCAGATCTTCCCATTCGCCATAATCTCTTTAGAACAGAGCGTATTTATCCCATCCCCTGCTCTATCAGCACAGCATAACAGAGTGAATCACCAAATGTATTTCCGAGAAACTTTTAATGCATGAGCTAGCTTGAAAAAGTAAAAAAAAATCGTGTTAATTTTTGGCGTGTTTATTTCAAGGCCGTTGAATTTGCCTAGTAATATTCGTGTAATAAGGTAGTCTATACGAGACCGATAAGGAAAAACCTAATTTCATAACCGATCATCATTGTTAAGGCATATGATAATCTGAAAAGTTTATTCAGCGGAATTTTACAAATTTTCTTGCGGAGCCATTGTTGTGATATTTTTATTGTATTATATTGTTTTGGGTCATCGAGACTAATCGAGGCCTATTTAGTGCTTTTGTTAATTTTGTTTATGACAGTTCTCTAAAGAAAGTCATTGAGACAACACGTAAAATATTTCAAGGGTCCACACGTGCCGCATATTAAAAAGAGAAGAAAAAGTGTGTGAGTGTTGAGAAAAAAAATTGTAAGAAAGAAGAGAAACATAAAAATTAAAAAGTCGAAACAAGAAATACATAATAAAAGTTGAAAAATGGTTGATGTTGAGAAACTTGGCAAGAAGCGCAACGCTCTCACATCGTATGTTAACAAGTTGGTTTTGGAGTGCGAAGAATGGAACAAGGATGCTAAAAGTAACAAAAACGCTCTTGAAACCACTTGCAAAGTTTTAAATAAAAAGTTACAAATTATCATTGAGATTACGGATAACATCGTGGATGAATTAGACGATGAAGAGCAAATGGGAATACAATATGAGAAGTGTTCCAAAGTTGAGCGTCGAGTTGAGTCGTTGATTTTAGCCGTCAAAAGTGAATTGTCAAAAGAGAACCCCAAAAATTGCTGTTAGTGATAGTAGTGTCACAAGTACCCAGAGAAAACAGCGGAAAGCTGATATTCGTCTACCCAAATTGAGTTTGAAAACCCTACGATGGAGATCCGTTGAAATGGAAAACATTTTTCGATACATTTGATTGTGCCGTTCATCAGAGAGATGATATGACCAACGTCGAAAAAAATGACATACCTCACCAGTTTACTTGAAGGAGAAGCGGAATCTGCCATCCAAGGTATAACATTATCTAACGAAAATTACGATATTGCGCTCAAAATGTTAAAAGAAAGGTTCGGTGACGAACAGATAATTATTAGTGCGCATATGAATAATTGTTAAACTTAGAAACAACATCAAACTTTATCGATATCAAAGAACTGAGAATGCTTTAACAAACATCGAAATTCAAATTAGAAATCTTCGTGGAATCGGTCTGGAGGAGAAACGTTACGGCCCTATGCTCGCAACCAGTTATCATGTCGAAATTGCCACAAGAAATAAAATGTTGTTGTTGACTAGAAAGTTCGGAAAGGATGTATGGGCAATCGATAAGTTACTCGAAGCCTTACAACAAGAAGTCGAAGCTCGAGAAAAGGTCCTTCTTACAGAGAATGAAGGTGTCGAAAATTACGAAAACCTAATGAGTACCGGTCGTCCTACAGACAGCAAAAGAAGACAACCGTTCCGTACCTTTCCATGCGTTTACTGTGGAATCGCTTCACACAAAACCTATCAATGTTCCAAGATATCGAAACCAGAAAGTCGAAAGGATTTTCTCATCAAACAGAAACGATGTTTCAAGTGCTTGAAAATAGGACATGATAGTAAAAGTTGTAGATCGATGCGCAGCTGTTATCATTGTCGAAAAAATCATCATAGCAGTATTTGTAAAACCTTCAAGAAAGAGGAAGATACGCCAGAAGATACTCAGTCGAATTTAGCAAGCAGTCGTGTACCGTTTTGCTACAACAGCCAAAGCCAAAATCGAAAATGTCGAGAAAAATCGTTCGTCCGAAAGTAGAATTTCTTTGACCCTGGTAGTCGTTGAGTTATGTTTACACCCACATTGAGTCGAAAGCTGAATCTAAAGCAAAATTGGAAAAAAAGGAACTTTGTTCCAATCGTTCGGAAACAACAAAAACCGTCAAAACCTTACCCTTGGTCGAATTTAACGTGAAAACTTCGAAAGGACAGGTTCCTGTGCAAGCCTACGTATCCGAAATCAGTCAACCCGTTTCGAGACAGAACACAGTCGAATGTCAAAAAACGTTTGAACATTTGAAAGGTTTAAAAACTGGCAGATCCAAATCATGAAAAAGCCATCGATATTGATATTTTGATTGGCTCAAACTTTTATTGGGATTTTATACACACTGAAGGTGCTGTTACTGGCAATGGCCACCCATTTGCTTTGAGTTCGTCGTTGGGATACGTTTTGAGTGGTCCTGCTGATTAAAAGAAAAGATTTCGTCCGGAATTTTTTTCTCACATGTTTTGAAAGCCGTCATTAGTGAAATGATCGATTATCTGAAACCGTTGATAAGTTCTGGGACTTGTGAGTCTTGGAATAAAATGTGAAAACTTTGATACCGAAAAAAACGTGAATTTGTGAAGGAGTTTGAGAACTCATTAAAATTTAACGAGAAAGAGAAATGTATGAAGCAACATATCCAGTCAAAGAGGAGAATTGGTCGCTAGGAGACAATTATGAAACTGTGTAGAAAAAGACTTCAATGTTTTATCAAAAAGCTTTCGAAACAATCAACAATTATTGAAAGATTATCAAAAGATTTTCAATGAACAGTTAACAAAAGGTGTTATTGAAAAAAGCGCCAAAAGATCAGAGGTTTGGAAAAACACATTACATTCCGCACCACGCTGTTATCAAACCAAAAAATCAACAACAAAGGTACGCATTGTTTATGACGCGAGTGCAAAGGCAAATAACAATGAGTTATTTTCTTTGAATGAATGTTTTTAGAGGGGGTCCTCCATTGAATACAGATCTCTTTGAAATTTTGTTACGTTTTCGAACAGACAAAGTCGCCATTGTCGGTGATATTGAAAAGGCTTTTCTACACATAAAACTAAACAAAAACAGAGAGACCTTACTAGATTTTTTATGGTTCAAAAATTCAGACAGAATTGATTTTAAAAACTTTGAAGCAAACGAAATTGTTGAGTACCGATGTGCAGATTTTGTTTGGGATAAACGCATCGCCCTTCGTTTTGAATGCCACCCTACAACATCATATCAGAACAGCAAACGACGCAGAGTTCGAGAACAACCTTATCAAATCGCTACATGTGGATGATTTGACAACAAGCAAACGAACTGTGCTGAAGCTGAAGAGTTTGTCGAGAAAACGAAAGAGCATTTATCGAAAGCATCGTTTAACCTGAGAAAATTCCAATCCAACTCGAAGAAAAACTGAATCCAAACTCCAATCGAAATACGGAGAAACCGAAAACCCTACTGTGATGGGGTTAAAACGAAAGTCCTTGGTGTTACATGGGACAAAAGAATCTGACGAACTTTGTTTCCAACTCAAAAGCTTAGCGAGTTTGAAACCGACGAAACGCAATGTGTTGAGAGCATTGGCGTCCATTTATGAATCCCGTTAGGACTGATAAACCCTATCGTGTTAACGTTGAAATTGTATTTTCAGAAATTGTGTCTAAGTAAAAATTGATTGGGACACGCCCATCGACGGTGATTTGCTTTGTGAATGGCAAAAATTTGGTGAAAGACTTTGAGTATACACAAGAGATCAGAGTCGAAAGAGCTTATTCGAGTGTTAAACAAATTGTCAGGAAATTCCAGTTACATGGCTTCTCAGATGCCTCTGACGACGCACATGGTTGCTGTATCTACACACGCATCGTATCAAAGGATGGTGATATCAAGACACAGCCTCGTCACATCCAAAGTCACACGTGAATCCAATCAAGACGAAATCAAAAACCAAACCTGATGACCAGAAGTTGACGACACCCAGAATGGAGTTGGTAGCTATACTTATTCTATCACGTCTCATGAATGTTGTTAAGAGACACTTAGAAATGAACTTTGAATTTGAAAAATTTACTGTATGGACTGACAGTAGTGTTGCTTACTGTTGGGTCAAGAACATTGAAACTTCGAGAAAACAAGATAGATATATTAAGAATATTTCTGATGAGATTAGACGAAATTTTGAATCTCTCTCGATTGAACTGAAATTAGTTGCTACAAAGCAAAATCCTTCGGACATTGCGTCCCGGGGGTCTAAGCCAGCACGTCTAGCTGGTTGTAAATTATGGTTTTATGGTCCTGAGTTTCTAATTATGCCTGAATCTCAGTGGCCTCGTTTGAAAGTCGGTGACAAATTTTCTGAGGTCCCTGATCCTCTAACTATACCTGAGAAGACGGGAACAAACCTCAAACCTTTTAGTGATGGTGTCAACAAGGGTCCTAATCTTCTAAATATACCTGAGGAGAAGGATACCCTTTCATTCAATATTAGTGATGGGACTGAGTGGATAACTATACCTGAAGCTCAGTCCAACCTTGGTGAAATTATTGACGTTCAAAGATTTCGGTCTTTTGAACAATTGTTACGTGTTACTGGGTATGTCTTCAAATTTGTGGAGAACATACGTTGTTGGAAAAATAAAAACAACAAACAAATAAATAAGAAACAAATAAACAAACAGAATATTTTGAATGCTGATGATTTGCTATCAGCCAAGAAGAAATGGTTATTGGATGCCCAAAGAGGTATTCCAGACGAAATGAAGAAAAATCTTTTCCTTGGAGGGGAAGTGTACAGATGGAAGGGAAGATTGAACAATGCTCCAATTCCCTTTGACGCAAAGCATCCAATATGGTTACCTACGAACAGTCCACTTGTTGATTTGTTGATCAAGCAAGCCCACGACAAGGTAATGCATAATGGCCAACGTGAAACTTTGAACGAACTACGATCCCAATTTCAAATTCCAAGATTGCGTCAACGCGTCCGTCATTTTATCTACAAATGTACGATTTGCAAGAAACATGGTGGTAAAGCTTATCGTTATCCAGAATCTTACGATTTACCAAAGTCTAGACTACAAGTTGGTGCCGCTTTCCAGAACATTGGAATCGATTATTGCGGTCCATATTTGGTGTATAATGTATTCGACAAAACGAAAGAAAAGTTCAAGGTATGGATTTCATTGATCACATGTCAAGCCAGTCGGGCTGTATATTTAGACATTGCTACAGACTACAGTGGAGAGTCGTGCATTGAAGTATTAAGGAGATTTATGAATCGCAGAGGAATCCCAGAAGAAATCTTTTCAGACAAAGGTTCAACGTTCACTGCAGAAAACGTACAAAACTTTGTTACAAATTGTCAAATTCGATGGAAGTTTAGCCTCGAGAAAGCACCTTGGTTTAATGGGTTTACAGAGAGACTTGTGAAATCCGTGAAAACGTGTTTGAATAAAGCTTTGAACAACAAAACGCTGAAGTACGATGAATTCCTTTCGTTATTGATTGAAATTGAACGAACAATCAACAACCGTCCTTTAACCTTCATCTATGACGAATTGACAGAAGAACCTCTCACCCCGAATCATTTATTATACGGTAAACGTCTCGGACGTAACACAAATACAACAAACGACAACAGTGACAGTTTTGAGTTGTCAGA
This sequence comes from Clytia hemisphaerica, assembly GCF_902728285.1. Taxonomy (NCBI): domain Eukaryota; kingdom Metazoa; phylum Cnidaria; class Hydrozoa; order Leptothecata; family Clytiidae; genus Clytia; species Clytia hemisphaerica. The sequence goes on from NW_027103360.1 coordinate 134,842, forward strand.
AAACACGAAGCAAGCAATTGAACACTTTTGGAAACGTTGGAAAACAGAATACTTACTCGAGTTGAGAGAAACACACAAGAAACTTGCACGAAAGAACTCAAGCGAAATGATCAACGAGAATGATATCGTTTTAATCAATGAGGAAAATGTTAAACGTAATGATTGGAGGAAAGGTAGAGTGAGTAAATTGTTACGAGGAAGAGATGGTAAAGTTCGCGGAGCCGAACTCGTCGTTGTAAACAAATACGGTAACGGAATTCTCCGAAGACCTATCAATAAACTATTTCCGTTTGAGTATCATCACTCACGAGTAAGTGATGACAAGAACAATCAAGAAGTGAAAATCAAATTCATCGACGAACGTGACCTCCCCTCGTGCGTGGGAGTGTGATATTTTTATTGTAATATATTGTTTTAGGTCATCAAGACTAATCGAGGCCTACTTAGTGCTTTTGTTAATTTTGTTTATCACAGTCCTTTAAAGAAAGTCATTGAGACAACACGTAAAATATTTCAGTACCCTACTTTCATGCAAAAAATTAGAAAAAATTAATGATCCAATTTTTCACAAAGTCCAAAAAATCCTTTTTTTTGCCGTTTTTTGGTCCAGATTTGCCCAAAAACATTTTTTTTCGAAAATTGGGTTCCGTTACATTCAAGGGTTTATAGTTATGAATCTTTGTGCAAAAAATCATAAAGAATGAAAGAACCAATCTCGAGAAAAACTAATCTAAGTAATTGATAATGTGCTTATAAAAAAATATCGAATTTGGCCAGTTTTTCTATAAGAACACGCCGAGCAACCAAAATTTCCTGTCTAAACACACATATTCTTCAAAACTAAGCCCATATGAGCAAAAAAAAACATCTATCTTATAAAAAATTTGAGTAATTTGACTAAGAACATTAATGTATGCTTATTAATAGTGATAAACATACGTTTTTTTAGCCAACAAAATTTGTTTGCAACAATTTGCTTGAGCCATCTTTTACCTATGAAAAAATTAATGATCCAATTTTTCACAAAGTCCAAAAAACCCGTTTTTTAGCCGTTTTTTGGCCCAAATCCACCCAAAATTTTTTTTTTCGAAAATCAGGCTCCGTCACATTTTGCCCACCGCTATTTTGCACCTTTGTACCAAAATCAAAAGATTCCCATGGTTCAATCCTGAGAAAAGTTGGTAACAGACGAACAGACGAACGAACGAACGAACGGACGGACGAACGAACAAACACAGGTTAATTTATAGGACCTCCACCGGGGTAGGTCCAAAACATATGGGAATATCAATCCCCATTGAGTTTCAGCCTGTTATTTTTATCCCCAATGGATGATAAAATCCTACCAGGTCTGTGAGAAAAGGTGTTTCTTATTTCACCGAGAATATCCATTTCTTCAGTATAGAAGGTGAAGTGGCAAAATACAAGTTTTCGTATAATTTGTCATATATCATAACTTGAAAATTTATTTGTACAGTAGAGCCTCCTTAAATTGAGTTTGTATAACTCGAACGTCTCCTTAACTCGAACAAGTTCACTTCAGTTAACAATGCCTTACAAACCAATCTCCATGACTCGAAATTTCCTTAAGTCGAACAAATTTGTATTCCACGTGCGTGTTTAACCCTATTCGGCCTAGGGGGAGGGGCTCTTTCTGTTCGGAGGTAATAGCTCCTGAAATAATAGAGCTTTTGCCATGAAATTTTTATTTGGCTTCAAAATAAAAAATAATTGACACCTAAATATTTTCATACCGTGATGACATTTCTGACAGTAAGGTGTCCCAAAAATTGACACTTTTCCAATACAAAATTTATTTTCAATGTCAAATATATCGTTTAAACCGTAATTTATTGAAAATTTAGGA
>NW_027103360.1:139297-151937 GCF_902728285.1 Clytia hemisphaerica
TGCGAGAAAGGGTGTAATGCGTATTCTCTTCGTTGTGAGACAGGGAATAGGAAGCTCACATACACACTCGCACGAGCAGGGATGTAATATGGTATTTCCTTCGTTGGAACCAGAGAGGCGCGAGAGGGGGAGAGAGCTAAAATGGCCTTTGCATGAGGCAGGGATATACGTATCTGATAAAATGATATTTTTCGGGAAATTCTCGTATCTTTCCTTCCCCCTTTTTACGTTGCCTTAATATACATCTTGAATTACTTGTGAAGAAACATGAAAGAGCAAGCTTTTAACTTTTATCTTTATCCGCTCACTTTATCGATCGTGATATAAAGAGGCCCTTAAAAAATATCCTTGAACTCATTTGCATGTCAATGAACTTCATGAAGTAACTCTCGCAGGAATCTACAAATGTGACGTCATTCTAATTAGATCGTGCAACAGTTTAACAACTTAATCGATTGACATGAATATTTCAAGTTGTCAACATAGACTTATTATCCAAAATAAGCTAAAAAATAGGGTCAACTTTAAGGGGTTATAGCTCGTCAAAGATTCATCATTTTTCAAAAAGATTTCGTACACTTTACAATTGGTCTATATGCAGCACTGCTGTGTAAAATTTTTACAGATATCTTTCTGCAATCTTTTATAATCACGGTTTCAAAAAAGACGGTCAAAGATTTCCGTTTTTTGCCCCATTTTCGCGAGGAATAAATATTCTTGTTTTTTCTATTGTACCATCCGAAAGACCTTTATTGTGGCCAAACGTGTAGAAAAAATGAATGTGATTCATTCATTCTGTAAAAAGTTACAGCCCTTCAAAGTCGGCCGAAGTTAACAGAGGGTGGCCGAAGTCATCTGGGTTTACGGTAATTTCCAAAAAAATTGTTCTTTTAAGTTTTTACAAAACAAGTGTAAAAAGAAATGAAATAAAATAGTTTCCTTACTGTGTAGAGGGTCAATCCAATGGAGTAACAGTCAGTTGATGGTCGTCATCGTGTTAAAAAAAAATTGTGAGTAGATTTCATAAAAAATTTGAAAAAAGATACCTCACTAGCCCGAAAAAGCCGGAATTCTTGATAGAGTGCAACGGGCAGAGTATCTTAATATTTTAATTTCGGCCAATCAGAGCTGTTCCGATGGCTTTATAGGTACACAGCTCTATACGATTTATAAAAGAAATCGGGAAAAGAGGCTAGTTTGTCGGAAAGTTCCGTGGCGCGAAAGAAAGGCGGCCAGCATTATTGTCATCAAGCGGGACACGTCCATTCATAAGACAAATTCTTGCAAAACCGTTCCCTTTTCACTGTCAGACGCTATCTGCTCGTGGACACTATCCTGCACTATTTCATTTTTTTCTAAATCCACTCTCTGAAATATATGGCTATGGGGTATCTTTACCTTGTCTCGTCGGAAACAACTTTCAAATAAACTTTTATTAGTGAATTTGCGCATTTAGGCACAGATAATATCAAACTATTTATTGCTCCCGAAGGGTGCCTATGTTGCTTCACGAGGCCTGGGGATCGAGCTGGCGAAAAATTGTTCAAGAAAACGGGACGATGTAACCTAGTGACCGCTACTGTTACTTTTGGGTAATTATTATCAGAAGTTGGAAAAAACTTTGCGTACCACCATTAACGAACCTTCTGTTTATCTCCAGGCAATGTCAATTGAATTTAATTGATCCAAATTTTCGTAATTGAACCATCAAATTTTATCAAACAAAATCAAACTATATAGGTGTTTGGTTACTGAACCTGATCGAAGACGACCCTGTCGAACGAAAGAAATATTTCTATCCCCAGACAAACAAATTGCGCTACCAGATAAGTGAACCACGCGGCTGGATAAGTGAATGTGTTGTCAAGAGTTAACGCACGGTCGACTAACTAAGTTCGTATGAAAGAGGGCAGAATAGGGATGATGAAATTGACGCCCATGTGTGATCGCCCAATTGTTTAAGTACGTCTCGCAGACCACGCGTTCAGTCTGGGGTAAGTCTCAAAAAGTAATGTTAAAATCCGGGGAAACGACCCATGGCATGGCCCGAACATGTTCGGGCCTGTTTGGACCATGCTCGGGCCACAAAAAAGTATTATTGAATCGGCCCGAACATTTTGTTCGGACCATGTTCGGGCCATGTATTTACAATTGATACGGATTTGCCCATTTTAAATATTTTCATTAGACAAATTCAAAGTTCCAAATACCAGTTTGATTCACAAAGTTGTATAACAGTACAAAAAACGATTCAGAAAAATTCTGCTTCGAATAGGAGAAGACCACGAGAAAAGGGAACGGGATAAAGAATAAAAAGAAGACCATATTATGTAAGATTTAAATCTTTTTCTTTTTAATAATTTTTCTAACTTAATTGGAAAATAGATGATTAACTTTTATATATATTTGAACAATATATATTTGAATGAAGATGAAGATTTTTAAATTTGTTTGCTAAAATAAGGAATTTGAAATATAAATATTGGGTCCTGAAATTACACGCGCGATCGTAGCAAGTTTTCGAAAATCTGGCCCGAACATAGACTGGAGTCGTTTATAATGCATGTAATACTAATAATACCAATACTAATAACAATAATACGGGATTTAGTTTGTATAAACGACTGGAAGAATCCGGTATTCCAGCCTTATAGATACAGGGGCTAGCTACGCAGAAACTTGCGTAGCGTGAAAACAATTTATCAAGCAACAACAAACTCTCAAAACGAAATCAACTCAAATGAAAAACTTTCAATACACAAATCCACACATTTTTTTTTTCTCAAGAATTATTTTGAGCAGGAAAAAATTATAATCGCAAATATTGACACTTTTCTTTTGTTTGGAGTTAGTGCACAAAGGTTTCTAGACGACTAAAATTGTTCCATTCATTACTTTTTGCTTTATTTCTACTATGTATAAATTAGTCGTCTAGCTTGCTAGACTAGCCCGAACATGGTCCGAAACTGCTGTGGGTCGTCCGGGGAATCGGCAGGGTCGTTCGAACATAATTCAACTTTACCAGAATCTTTTAGTTTCGTGACTGTTCGATTTGGTTGCGGTAATCTAACACCTATCGTTTGATAATGTTAGATTAGATTGGTACCCGTGAAAAAGGGTAATTTGCATCATTTGAGGGAAACTTTACATTGCCTCCAAACTGCAGACCTTTCTTGGTCTGCACTTTGTCTAAGCTAAAATGTAAATTAAATGTTTTTGACTTTTGAATTTTTACAATTTTATTACCAGAAAGCTCTACTATTTGGAGGCGATACCAGTTTCCCTCCAGTGATTACCCTTTTTCACGGTAATCAAACAGTCTGATCTGATTGACATCACCTGGATATTAATTACAAATTATCTATTGACAGTTTCTTCTTCTCTATTCCTATTTCAGCTTTATGGTTTTGCCTTCCAGCCTTTGTTCATTCACCATGACAAATACCATATTAACCATTAAAGTAGTTTTACACGTTGGATGTACCGTCAATCGCTGCTTCAAATACGCTGAGTTTGCACAAAGATAGCAGTTGTTCAACCAAATCATCAAACTTCATTTTAACATAACATTTGAATGACAAGAGAGTTTTGACTTCAAAATGTTGAACAAGAATTGGAATGAATTGTCTGCATTTTTAATGGAGCTGTGCAATGTTTGTGCAATGGGACATCAAAACAGCAACCATTTTAACCGAACCTCCACAGAATCATCTTTTTTGTACTGTCCAAGAAACATGGATCTGTTTGTTGTTGAAGAGGATGTGACGATAGAGAGAAAAAGCTGACCAGAAAGCAGTATGTCCCATGTTATCTCAAGTAATCCCATTTTAGAGCAGTTGACGGTACACAAACTTGACATTAACACTCCTTTTGTTGGAGAAATTCCTGAAGGATATTTCATGTTATGTTCCTGTTGTTTGATTGTATATTTTGAATCATTTTGGTTTTGGAATGCTTCTGTATCCACTGTATTCTTTACAAAATAATATTACATTACGATATAGACAACAACTTAGCTGAAAATTATATCATTGTCAAAATATAGTCTTGGAAATTATAAATTCATGTTTTGATATGTTTGTTATTTTTATTTTTGTTATTGTTGTTTCAAAGAAAATGCTTTTTACAAGAAAGTCATTCTAAATATTCCCTGAAGATTATTCCCTGCCTATAAAACATGAAAAGCTTTGTAATTCAAGCTTTATAAGGTATCTATTAAAGGGGGCATGTTTAGTGCAAGCTATGGCTGAGAAAAATTGAATACTTTGCAATATCACTGTATTTCTGACAAAAATAAACACGGCATTTCGCCTTTTCTGAATTTCAATCAATCACTGTCAAATGCCTGTCATCGGGAGCATCATAGCGAAAGCTACTTGCTAGTATTTACTACGTAATCCACGAAACCTGGCGGTATTTCTCATTAATATGGTGTTCATTACAATAGTTTACCGTCACCGCGGGGTTTAGCGGACATTTTTCGATTATGACATTTTTTTTCATTCACCCTAGAATCCTAGAATCCTATTGCGGTAGTCTGCATGGGTTTTCACAGGTGATCGTCTAAATTACCAGCGTTAGCAGCGGCTTTTGAATTTAAATTCTTTGGTGCAGCCTAGATCCATATTGCGTTAGTCCGTGGGTTCCTCCCGCTCTGGTGATCATCTGTTACTTTCATTACTTTCACTTATCAAAATTCCAGATCGTATTATTGTTGTAAAATTTAATCAGTAACCCAAAATCGACATTAATTTCCTGCGTTACAGCTCCACAAATGTTTCAGGCGAGGTCAATGTCAATAAGTTTTATTCTTCTCACAAAGCACTCATAGCGTCGAATGAAAAGCACCAAACTCACCCTACAATGAATACGTCTAGACCCCTTTCAAATGCTCAAGAGTGTCTCAGACCAGGCCGAACAACCGTAAAATGGGGAGGCTGAAGGCTCAAAATGAGTTAAGAATTCGCTCGGTATTTGCGAAAAACTAACGTTTTCTCAAAATTGGGGAGACTGAAGTTTCCTTAGTCTGGATGCAAGGAAAGATTGATCTATTTCATATCTATTGCATATCTCAAATCAACATTCTGCTGCATGGATGACAATTGACGACTTAATAGGTCGAAAAATCACCCTTCCATCCTAGTAAAAGGAGCCTCTTCTAAAAATGAAGAGAAAATGGCTACATCATTTAAAATCTTTAGTCGGTAATTCACCTTGATAATGATAATGATAGGAAGTGTTTCCTTTGACCTAATTTCCACCTCTCTTTTTACCTTAGACAAGCTCACTAAAAGTGTCCAATCTTCTGGTCTTGACAATATTCCAACTATACTTTGAAAAGACCTATTTTCCTTCATTTTTGTCTCGAGTTTTGTAATTATTTTAGTTATTTAGTTACCTTTGGTAACTCCAGTCCACCATCTGCTTGGTTTTAACAACACTGTTCCTAAAAAGAGCGGCTTGACTTTAAGATTCTAATTATAGAGGTATAATATTGAAGTCAATTGCTGCCAGGATAGGATTCTATGGCGCATTGTGCCTGATCCTCTACTTAGGAAAAACCAAAACGATTTTCGAAAAAGTATAAGCAATCTTTCTCGAATCCTAGCAACACGACGCATTTTAGAGGAAATGCGAAAACTCAACAAAGATTCTTTTTTCTGTTTCGTTGATTTCGCCTTAGCGGGGGGAGCCACACCTAAAATTTGCCATATAAGAGGTGGGAGCTGCTTGTTTTTCCGACAGGCGGAGGGAGCTCTATCTTGGGGGAGGGGGCTGCATTAGTTTATGCAACTCTGGGGGCTAAATAACACTGCTTCCTAAATATTTTTCTTTACTGTTGGTTTTTAATTTATTAGATTTTAAGAATGTCCGTTGTTTTATCAGATGAAAAAGGGATCAAAATAAAGGCACCTCTCCGTACGCGCAGTAAAGGTTTCTTTCCGGGGGGGGGGGTACTTAGGCAAAAATGGATGATGGGTATGTGCGGACGGTAAGGGTCGGTTTTTTTCACCTTTCAAAGTCTCTCTAAAGGTCGGAAAACTCAGAAAGTTTTAAATTAGTCTCTCTAAGGGTCGGAAAATTCAGGAAAATTCCAGAGAAAAAATTGTAATAAAGTCTCTCTAAGGGTATGACTTTTTTCAAAAATCGAAAAAAAAAATTCAAAAAGTCTCTCTAAGGGTCACCTTTTCAGCAAATATCAGTCTCTCTAAGGGTCGCTTTTCGAAGGTCCCGTCCGCACATACCCCTCATTCGCCAACCCTAGTACCCCCCCCCCGGTTTGTTTTTAACTAATATTGATTTTGCCAAAGATTTTGCAATTTTTGCATTCTATAGAAACATTCAAATCGGTAAAACTGAGTTCATCAGTTCTTCAGCAAAAAGGCCCACCTTCTAACTTCTCTACACGGTGTCAACATAAAGTCAGTAAAAAACTTCAAGGGTCCTAGCCCTAAATAAATAACTTTGTAAGCGACTTTAAAATTAGAAAATGTCATCGCGTGGAAAGCATATGCAATAAACTAAATAAGATCTGGAACTCCAATATGTTTAATACGTTCTCAAACTTCAAACTTTTAAAAGTCTCGTCGAGCCAATTTTTCTTTACGGCTTCGAGACTTTGAGACCAAAACCAGGCTCAGAAGTCTTGACGAGTATTATTCAAATCTTTTGAAAAGGGTACAAAACCTGGACTGGCGAAACCATCAAACATTACAAGAAATCTATAACGGAATGCCTAGAATTTCAACTGTCCTGCGACCAGCAGAATGCCTACCTATTCTGGACACTGTTACCGCTCAAAACAGAAAGTGATATCTGATCTGCTTCTCTGATGTTTACCTTTTTAGGTATTTTAGAAAAAATAACAGGGCTTGAGTTGGGATATAATTGGAGACAGCGATGGTCAACCGTGAGCGGAGGGAGTGTTATTGTATGTTTCCGACCTAGGTCTTCACAGACCTAAATCGAAGAATGATGACGATGAATCAATAACCTGGGCTTGCTGAGAATTTGCCGACCTAGATTCTAATATTCACTGGAGTTAATTTTCCATTTGCCAACCAATAAAAACGAAAGCAGATCCCCTGATTATTTGAGAAAAGCACTAGAATTTAATTTATTGATAAAATGCTTCTGGTTATTTTGTTTGTCGTTAAGCTGTTAGCCAAACGAAACAATTCTTTCTCCCAGTGGCAAATGGCTTTCTTCTTATCTTGAAGTTGGATTCTAATTTTATCTCGTCAGTAGAATCCGACACCAAGTGTTGAGTTATAAAAAGTGCTTCTGGATCAAGATATCATGTTGTGTTAAGTCCTATCCTTTTGGTTTTTTTTATATCCAAACTAAAGCTGTGAGCACACCAACGTTTCTATCGCTAAGTAAGTAAGTCTTCGACCGCAGTCGGAGGCGACCCGAAGGCTCCTCTTTCGATAGCTATCTACCCGAAGGTAGGGGAGGGCGCCACTCTTTCTCCCTGGATTTCTTCACTTACCCTTGATCCTTCTCTTAGTTGCCGAGCATCAAGCAGAGAGGCATCAAGTACCATTTTGGGAATCTTTGGTATGACCCGGCTGGGGGTTGAACCCACAACCTTGCGAACCGTAGCCGGATGCTCTACCACTGTACTACGGTCGCTAAAGACTTATTGTCACTTACTGATTAAATCTGCCATTACCCATCGATTTCACCTAGCATTGGGCGTAAATCTGAAAAAGAAAACTGCATTTGAGACCTAGTCTGAATCGCAGACATCTACAAGAACTGCAGGTAGTAGCACGAATCCGTTAGTGAATGCCAGTAGCCTTGTGTGAAGAAATTCATAATCATGCTGGCGTCCTATCAAATCATCTATTTTGCTTAGCAAATTAATAATTACGATACCAATTACCATATATTAGTTTAATTAATGCTTAATTCAATGGTTTCGATAGATTTACAAACATTTCTAACATTCCGAAAGAGCGATACTAAAAATAGGAGCCAACTTTTGGTATCATTAACAAGATTTGTGAAATTGACTTAAAATCAGACGATAGTATAAACGTTTTATCACGTATGTTAAAATCAATATTGCCTCTGCTTTTGAACCAGATCTTTATCTAACAGTATAATTATCTCTCTAACATAGTTGAGGAGAAAAACAAATTCTGAGAAATTACGTTTATATTATCAACAAATAAGGGGGAAATGACTACATTTTTGCATGATCAAACTTGCCAGAAGAAAAGAATTTGATCTAAATCTTGGCTATCATAAAGATCTATGTGTAAAAAGTAGTTTTTGTGTGTATTAACGATGAAACCAAAACAAAATTGAATTGGAAAATTATCGTCGTGAAAAAATTCTGTTTATCTTTGATATCAATGCAAGAAAAGCGTGTATAGAACAGAAACATATATTTCTTAGAAGAAAGTTAGCAAGGTTGTAGTTGGATTTCATAGAAATAAGCAGGGATTGTCTTTAACAACATGGTGCACTTGATTGTTTACTTTATTCTACTCGTTGCAATTCAACATCAAATTATTTGTTTACGAGTCAGCAAAATCACACGGAATCGTTTCCCAGCGGATGACTTTGAACTTACACCAGAGACAGGTGATACTTGTCCACCTGACGCATGCGCTAAGTATCACGGAGAGATAAACACCATTGATCAGAAACAATGTAAATGTCTGTGTGATGGAAGTTTGAAGACGTTCATTTTGTCACATGGTTGTATGGATAGTGTAGATGCACGTAAGATATTCTTCTTTCATTTTTTGAATGTTTCTTTCCATACATACCCTGTCTCAGTGACCAAGCTTATTAACTAGTCTTACTGACGTTCTAAAGATTAATTGACTCAAATATACAAATTCCCTTTGGTTACAAAAATCAGCCCTCAACAAATCTATTAAGAATTACAAGTACTGCGAAAGTTTCTACGAAAATTTGGCTAGTCTTTTTAATTCTCAGACCGGTTATTATGTTCATACGATGGTTCTTATTTTTTCCGAATTCAGCCTAAATATGTTATCTTTCAGTGTGCGGCAACTTTCGATTGGGTCATTATCGTTTGGTGTGGGGTTTCAGTATTGAAGAACTTATCGAGAGACACAAACAAATTTTCTTTTGCCCAACACCTGGAGACGAATGTAGCCAAGACACCATTGTGAAATCATGTGAAATAATTCACGATAAATCATTCTTTGATAATGGTGAACCCATATTTGATGGCAGAACCATGGCTGATTTCAAATTTGAAGCTTTTGAAAAGGATGGAAAAAACCTTTTGGCTTTAATGGTAAGTTTTGGGCTGAGTTTGGCTTGATCGTTGGTCTGTTCTATTGTCAGAAAAACGAGAAGGAGGAAATTTCTAAATACAACTACGGGAAACTAAGGAAAAGTTTGGTTTTGAATTTTCTATAAAATTACAACATCCAGAACAAAAAAATTATGAAAACATGTAACCAAGTTTTTATAAAGAAATTTGATAGAACAAATCTCGTTTGTTATACTGTAGCGCTTTTAGAAGAAGTTGTGTTCTAATTTGACTGTAAACAGACCTGGTCAGAAGTTTAAAAATTCATTGCCGTACGTTACGTTACCTGAGATAGACTCTGGTACAAAGTACTTTAAGGGCAGAAAGTTTCTGCCCTTAAAGTATGTGCTATTCTTTCTTTTAAACCCATTTAAGGATTTTGACGTCCTTGGTACTCATATCTCACACGTGACATCGGAAGACTTTTAATATCATTGTTATTTTAGGCATCTCAAGACATTATTGAGAACAATTATTTTGGAAAAATACTCAATCTGATGTTGAGATGTACTTTGGATAATAATATTTACAAAATCTCGGAATTAGAAGGAATATTGGTGGTAAAAATATCAGAAAGTATTATTGGTAAGAAGTTCATTCTTTAATTTGTCAAAAGAGTTTACATATTGGCACCCCTGTCTCACAGCCTCGGTGAAACTTTTTCCTACAGCAGGGATAAAAATTTCGATTGAAATCTCAATGGGGATAAAAATTCTATTGTTCCAAGATTAGAAAAAATCCAGCTGGGATGGTTTTGGAGTGCAATTTCAAAACAAAGAATTTCGAAGGGGGGTGAAATCAAAGTTAATTTCTCAGTGGGGGTGAAATTCTAGGGTATTTTTTCCCACCGGGGACGAAAACTTTACTAAATTATACAGTGGGGCTGGGGCCCCAGCGGGTCTGTGACACAGGGGTGTATATTGTAAAAACCAACCTTATATAAAACGTATACATACATATTTTGGTCTTCAAACGTTATCAATAAAGTCGTAAAAATTTCAGTAATCAGATCATGAAGAACTAGCTTTGCGCCACTCCCCGCTTCAAAAATGAACGAGTCTACATCTAACCAATGAGCTTTATCATCCCTAGAGACTGGCAAATCTAAATCTTTGATCTGAATTAAAAAAATTCGACAAAGTTCATCATATTTTTCAAAGGTAAACAGCATGTATTGTAAAATGATTGACACGTCGAGTAGCGATATCATTAATCAAATCCTGCTGAAATGTACACCATTTCTATAATTTTTATTCTAAATCTAGAAAGATTTTTTGGTTTTGTTGGTATATTATTCAAAAGATATCATACAGTAAACACATTTTGATTCCCTCCCATCATTTAGTACCAAGATCAGAGAGTTCCAAGAATTTTCCTGAACCAACTTGTCCACCGAAGTATCAACCAAAGAACCCAAACGTTACATCATCAGCAACAACAATCAAACCTACCAGAGCCTTGCATGCATCAACAAGAATCATTGTGTCGTCTTCTGAAAACAACAACATAGATATCATAACATCCACAACACAGTCTGATAAGGTTTCATCAACTCCTAATCTCAAGACCACCACAATAAACGAAACCATAAATATCTTTGAATCTTCCACAGTAGATATCAATACAACAGCAAAACAACTAATATCAAATAGTAGTGGAGTATCAAATAGTACTTTGATCATTTCAGCGGTAAGTCACATAGCTAGTTCAGCTAAGATAATCAAATTCGAGTGGAATTGGTTTGGAGTGTTTCAATTGAACTTCAAGCTGGGATAAATCAAAGTCAATTTCCCTGTGGGGCTGAGCGGATCTGTGACACAGGGATGTCTCCATCAAACTTTAAATCTATATAGAATCTGAAATCCTCATCAACATATTCCTACTCTTATTTTTAAATTCGTTAGGCACATAGATACTAGAACAAAGATACTGCGACTAGAAGATAATCAAAGGTGTACCCTAGTAGGGGGAATTTTGTTCGATTTTTTGGAATCGCTTGACTGTTTTGTTAGAAGCACTTGTTATACATTTTTGGAAAGCTAAGGGGTAGCGGAATCGAAATTACTATGTTTCCATTTTTTTTTCGGACACTTTGGTGTGATTTTCGGACAAATATGACGGTCTCAGGCAAAAATCATAGGGGTAAAAATTAATGAAAATTTTAGCTCGAGAAAACGGAGACCTGTTGTATATTTTTGGAACGCTCTCAAAAAATTAGGATTAGAGATATATTGCAAGTATAGGTGATTTCTGTACCTAACTCGAGATATTAACCCTTGAAAACCGTGTTTTTCAGCCAGAAACAGCTATTTTGTCCAGTTTTTGCGCTTTTTGAAGCTCAATATCTCGAGTTAAGTACTGAAATCACCTATACTTGCAATATATCTCTAATCCTAATTTTTTGAGAGCGTTCCAAAAATATACAACAGGTCTCCGTTTTCTCGAGCTAAAATTTTCATTAATTTTTAACCCTATGATTTTTGCCTGAGACCGTCATATTTGTCCGAAAATCACACCAAAGTGTCCGAAAAAAAATTGGAAACATAGTAATTTCGATTCCCCTACCTCTCAGCTTTCCAAAAATGTATAACAAGTGCTTTTAACAAAACAGTCGAGCGATTTTACAAAATGCCCTCTACTACCCCGACCATTCTTAATCCAACCAACTCTCTCCCCTTTGTTTTAGGAACCGGTAGGAAAAGACACATCTACATCCAAAAAGCAAGCAATTTCCATCGGTATCGCAATCGGTGCTTCAATACTTATCGTCGTGATCGTTATTGCTATCATGCTCTTCAGAAAGAAACATTGTGAGTTTTTTTTCGGACCCTTACAGTGCAAAGAAAACTTTTGACCAATTTCAGACAAAATATGGTCAGATTTTCGAAATTTTACACCCTTAGAGGTGCAATTTTTCTCATCTTTGCTGATTTCGACCCTTACAATGTTCACCTTGGGAACCTTGGAAAGTATACCCTTAAGTGCCGCACGTATGGTAGGTCATTTACCTTGAGTGCCCCCCCTGGGCATATATCACGTGGGTATCACGTTGACACTGACAAATTTTGGTGATTCGCTGGAACTAGGAACACAATCTAGAATATGTTGAAACTTCCCAAAAGTTCATTTCCCTGGATTGTACTCCTTTTGTAAAATCGTCAGTCAGTATAAGACGTCATTAAATTTTTTTAGACTAGTATTTTGAGACTAGTTTTGCCAAGCAGCCTCAATGTTTCTTAAGAAATCGACCTTTCGAGCCTTAAATGTTTCTTACATGTTTCTAAACTTTGTCGAGCCTAAAAGACGCATGTCGATAATACAATAGACTAATCTACGGTA
>NW_027103361.1:0-14199 GCF_902728285.1 Clytia hemisphaerica
AATAATAATAAATAATAATAATAATGCGACCGGGCGGAATACTCAATGCCAGGAAGGAAAACCACAAACCCCTTGCCAGTAAGGTAAAAATGGAAAATCTCATTTGAATGAAACCAAAAAAACCTCATCCCGCATCGGCTGTCCCGCGGTTAAACAAGGGTCGCGTCCCCCAGAGGGAAACCAGTCTGGGGTCGAAAAGTCTGCTACTGGAATGAAATCCTCTCAAAATGATCCACATGGACATCAGAACCGGGCAATCCCCAATCCTGATCCTGTGGTGATTGAAAAACCATCACAAAAACCAAAAAAAAATGAAATGGGAAATTGAGGATTATAAGAACGTCCTCCGTGCTTTCTTCAGAGCACAGGAAAACCCAAAAACTACTCTCACGCAACAAACTTATGACGAGTGGAGAAATATTGTAGGCAACGACTTTCGTAGTTATTTAAATCCAAACACATTAGGAAACGTGCGTAGGGACATCATTAAACAAAAAAGACTAAATGACGCACAAATTGAGTACTTGAGTTGAGAAGAGAAGTTCAGCAATATACAAGAGAAAGAAATTCTGAAAGAAATGTAGAACCAGTTGTGAATGTTAGAAATCTTAGTCAGAACGAATTGGAACGTATGATCCTGGCCAGTTTGTAGAAAATGAAGAAACCAAAGAAGAAGAACCTTTCGGGGAAGAATTATTAGATGTTTTGTTCATCCAGGAGAATGAGGCCCAAATTTCTGAAGCTCGCGATGATATCATCCGCATGTTTGGTCAAATTGAGGCTACTGACTTGAAAGATAGGGAAACCTTACCAAAGCTACCATTTACGTTCAAGGTACATAAAAAGGTGAAAATTTATAATTTTGCTCTCACAAGAATTATTGATGAACTGAGTGATGCAGGCTTTGACATGGGTACTGTGAATATTTTGATTTATGCTACAGCCAAGGCAGCTACTGAAAACATTGGTCTGAAAGTAAAGAAACGAGGCAATCCGAAACACCACAATAACCTCCCAAATGGAAACAGAAACTTCAAAAGGAAATTGAGACTCTGCGGGCGGAGCTCTCAATTCTTGACGAAATCAGTAGAGGCACTGTAGTTCGAACGAAAAAGAGCAAAAGACTTACAAAACATGGTATTGTAGACAACGCATCACTCGCTAGTGCCAAAGAAAAAGTGAAACAAGTTATGCAGTTAAAGGCACAAAGACTGCGTCGATTTGACAAACGCAGCAAGTTTTTTAGACAGAATAAAGTTTTTCAGATGGACGCAAAGAAATTTTACAGGGAAATAGGGAAGGGTACAATTGCTGTTGAGGATCCACCAGAGGTAAAGGAAATGACTGAATTCTGACCCCGCCCAGGGGAAGCCCCAATGGGGGCTTGAAATACGGAGTGGCGACCGGGCGGTTTATAGTGGCTGG
This sequence comes from Clytia hemisphaerica, assembly GCF_902728285.1. Classification (NCBI taxonomy): domain Eukaryota; kingdom Metazoa; phylum Cnidaria; class Hydrozoa; order Leptothecata; family Clytiidae; genus Clytia; species Clytia hemisphaerica. Next base: position 1,426 of record NW_027103361.1, read on the forward strand.
CCATGGAATAATTTTCAAACTTTTAGGCAGTTTGAAAATTGTCTCACCCAGGGGCCACTTTGGGGGAAGGGGACAAAAACGGGAACAGAAACAAGAACAAGACCAAGAAAAAAGAACAGGATAAAAAATATTTCTGAACTGGAATATTGATTTGGTAGTTTTGATTTCCGTTGGGAGGTCATTCCATAATAAAGAGCCAGAATTAATAATTGTTCGATCAGTGGAAACGAGTCTTAGATAAAGGCACCACAACGTTGTTTTCAGCAGCAAACCTTGTTCTCTGATGTCCGCCACTGACGAGATTCACCTCGTTACAGAGGTAACTCGGTGAAATTTTGTGAATGCCTTTAAACATCATAATGGCTTTGTTAATCTCTTGTTAAATTTATTTACTAATTCTTCAAATAAAAGGACAAATTAACCCTTCGTGCATTTGATAACTTTTGAAATACTTCTCCAATCAAAATGAAATTTTGCCAGTGTGCACCAAATGTGAATCGGCATCTTTGGGGAAAATTTCGGCATGATTGATGGCGTCATTGCCATCTAATGACGTCATCATCTTTTGAAAATGCCCAAAATTTATTTCACTTTAATTTTTTTACTCAAATTTTGCGAGGCAACTCCACTTGACATGTATTTTTAGGGTGTAGGGTCAATTTTTTGTCACCTGTTGGTATCGTGTATTTTACAGACCGGCCAAAAATTGCTCGTGTAACTTATGGCATGTTACCCTGAATGTCAGAGGTCGAGTTTTCAAAGAAAATATCAACCTCTGACGACAAAGTGTAGAGATTTTATCGCGCATGTGTCAATCTAATAGCTATAAAAAGAATCAAAGATGAAGAGCAAATTTTACCATATTAATGTCTAGTAGACTGTATCAATATACATGTTTACTATTGATGAATTCCCTAGAAGCCTCCAAGTGCAATTGAAATGAATTTTGTTCAAAAGAAATCTTTTACATGATTCCCAAGTGTATAATAGTAATTACTAAACTATCAATTATAGTAATGTTACGTCAATGGAATCAAAATAATAGAAAGACTTTTATGTTATGATTCTCTATCACTGACTCTTTTGTGGACTTTTGTGAAAGCATTTGGGATGCTTTCTTGTTATGTTTTCAGCGACGGGAATTACAATGTCAACTTTGAACTTAATCCAATTATCGTCATGGTTACTTATTGTTTTCGTTGATGCGCGATGAATAGAATCTCGATTGGTCGTCACAGCCTACAATATGATTGTAGCTGTGACTTTCACGGTAATGGCATGTCCCAGATGCCATAAGTTTGGCGCAAAAAATTGGGGGCCTTAGACATGTTCATTTATACCTTTAAAGAAGTGCATTCGGACGTAGAATTCAAAAATCACTGTTAATAAAATTAATTTTTTCACCAAAAAAAGTTATTAGGGAAAAACCAAAAAATGCTGACGTCAGCAAAATTTGTTTTTTGAATAACTCCAGTTTGGCTATTGGTATGAACATGAAATTTGGACCAAAGTTGCATATCATTAGTAGAAACAAAAAGTGACCAAAAAGATAGGATGGAGGCCACTTATTCTGGAAATTGAGATTTATAAAAAAATCTTTTTTGACGAAGGGGGTGGCCTTAAAGGGGCCTTAAAGTGAATTTAGTAGATTTTCACTTGCACGATTCAGGCATGATTTCAAGATTTTAAGAATCACATTCGTTTGATTTATAGATTATGGGAAACACCAGTGGTAGACTTGAGGCAAGTTGAATTTTTCGCTGAACGTCTCCTTACTTGTTTTGAGGCTTCCCTAAAAGAAATCTAAAAATCCCTAAAAATTATTCGGCCTTCGTTTGGAAACGGAGTTTCTAAAAAATAACCAGCTGCTGGGAAACAGTTATCTTTTTGCAAATATCCTTACTACCCTTCTAGTCTCACGGTTCACTAGGCCATAAAATGTTCTTAAGTTGTTTTTAACTTGTTTTCAAAAACCTTCAATTTTGGCCCTGTGTTACTTTATTCTGTCCTCTAGCGAATTGATTTGAAGTTTTAAAACTGTGCACCTTTTCATCATTCAGTCAAGTCCGCGCTGCGCCGAAGGCGCCTAAACGAAAGAGGAGACTTTAAGCTATCCAACGAGCTATGAACGAGCTTCTAAATCCGGAGATATAAGCTGTTAAAGTTTGAACTAGTGATATTTGATCATCCAACCGTAAGGTGTATGAGAAACTCAATAGAATCACTGAATTGAATTATTTCGTTAAATTTCACAAGGGTACCAAAGTAAGGTTTAAGTAAAAGATTTTCTTTGAGAACCTTGTAGTAGCTGCGATGAAATTCGAAATTCATATGACTCCGCGTGTATTAAACTTTTAGTGAATGTATAAAATACTTTTAAACTAAGGGGAGCCGTCCATATTCATTTGACAACGCATAACGTCAAATTGACGTTATGGGGGGGGGGGTTCAAAAGTTACTGTCGTAAATTATGATTACTCTTCTCCTATGTTTTTTAGTTTTTTATTAAAACTGAATGTTAACAAAAACTTAAATTATGCAGAAATTGGAGCTGTGTTTTGCATGTGAATTTTAAAACTTTCAAAGCTTTGCTTGAAAGAAAGTAAGTTATCTTTTACAAACAATCGTAATATTTTTCACGAAACTTGTACTAGCCCTCTTCTTATATACACCTATGTCAGAGACTTGTTGAGATCCCTCACCCACAGGAGAAGTCGGTCAAAAAATTTGTCCTCGTTGAGAAAAGTACCCTCAAACTTTCATCAGAGACAGAGGTGTAAACCAGTCAGGGAAATCCCTCATTTGCGGTATACTGCAATTGCGGTAGTGGAATTTTCATCGGGAAATCATTTTACCACAATTTTCCTTTTCAAATTAGTGTATTGCTCACGACAAAACGACATCATTAAAAAGGGCATGGCATATTGAGACCTCACGAGTGTTCCGACCTGTCATTATAGACGAGTTGAAAAAAAACAGAAGCTGCTACCAGAGAGGTAGCAAATTTTTTGTGCGCTACCTTTACGGACGATCCGGCAAACAACTTTGCCCTCAAACAGATATATCCTCTGCAGTCACCCGAACAGACAAGTCCGTCGAACCACTTTCAAATCTCATCCCACCAATAAACCCACCCACTGAACAAGCGTCGAATTCGACTTCACCAACTTATCGAAAACCCAGATGACTCATACCCAATTAGCTCCTATTTTTTTAATTTGTGATGCACTTTTGCAAATGATCAATGTTTTGATGAATCACTCGTCAGACAACCTCTTGGAAGGAAACAAAACTCTCTGGTCGTCATCTAAGAAATCTGACAATTTTACTACCGTTTCCTTTCATTGAAAACTTACTTCAGTCAGCCATTTCAGGCTCAAAAGTCGTTTCTGTTGTCAATGGAAAAACCACCCCTAGAGGAAGCTATTCCACTTATCGCAGCTGGATTAATGAGAAAGGTGCAATACCACTTAAAATCACGGGTCGACCAATTGATCTTTACTTCGATAACATTGGAAAAAAAAACTATCGTATTACACAAAACTAAAATAGCTGACGTGATTACAACCGATATTCAAATTTCCTTAAAAACGAATGTCAATGACCTTCAAAGAAGACCTGACTTAAAACCGATTCGATTATTCTACGTGAAGAATTCCCACAAGGTAATGAATACGGAAATCGAAAAAGCTTTCGAAAGTTTTGGTATGAATTCGTGAAATCTATTTTCGACTTGATCGACGTTGGTGATAGATATGACAAAAGCATTGACGATAATATCAAGGTAACTAAGCTTTTTAATATAGACCGAAATCTTTTTTACATTGCGCTGCTATTTTTGTCACTACGTTGTTACGACACTACTTTTTTACCTATTATTACGCGTGTGTTTCAAACGGAGTCAGTTTTTATCTCTTTGTCCTCTTCTTAAAACATATCCAAATTCGAGATTAGAGAAAATTTAGTATCAGCCAAAAAAATTTATTTTGTTCTTTAACAGGAAGCGTGAATGACTTAATTGTGGAAAAACATATGTCAACCTTAAACGTAAATGTACATGCGGAAGTGAGAACATCGTAAAAACCCTCAACAAGGACACTTGTATAGCGTAGCTGGACTGAGCACAAATTTATTTTCTTTGAACCATGTGTGTCGTCGTAATAATAGATATTGTCTTTCTTTGACCAATAAGAGGTCGTTCCTCATGTTTTTTCAACCAATCAGAAATACTTTTTAATAAAAGTACTCAACAATGAAAAACCATCGTCAGACAGATGAAATTTGCACGGAAAGTTTGTTGCTAAAGATATTTTATGAAATTCCTTTGACATGATAGCAATAATAAGAAAACAACAATCGAACAATTACTTTATAATGAGTTTTATCGCACCTTTATATAATCAAATCATTAAAAAAGAGAAAATTTTCTTTCTCGTGAATGATGTTTAGATTTTTCTTTTAGCAGCTGTAGTATGATGTATTCCGTTCCTTGTTCGACATCTTACTATAGCAATTATAAGATTTGGGTACTTTGATGAAAGTTTAGGCGAGTTTAGGCTATTTTTTACTCATTTTTTCTTCGTCATTTTCAACTTCAACCTTCTAAGAGTTGTTTAAAATATTTGAAATAACTTGAAATAACTTACGTAATTTACAATTTAACTTTTTCGAAGGACCCTTTTTTCAAGGTTTTTGGCTTATAAATTGATCAAACTTATATTTTATTTTAAAAATCTTCATTCAAGATAAAGTCAAATATAAAATCTTGCAAAAAAGTCCCTTATGAAAACTAATAAACTTTGCAACAACTAATTATTTCAATTAATTTGAAAAAAATATTCTCAACCGCTGACCGGGGTTCGCGGATTCGCTCCGACAGACATGTGTTAAAAAGAGAAAGAGAAATAGCCGTTGTGCTCAGTCCAGCTACGCTATACAAGTGTCCTTGCCCTCAACGGCAAATCTCCGAAGGTTAAATTGTTAGCCGACATAAACAGCTTCGTAAAGACGAAAAATAACGAAAACAAACCCGAAATCAAAATGGTCGATTCGATTATGTTGAACGAAAACGTAACATTAAAATGATTGGAAACATCATCGTGACACATGTACTAGCCATCTACTTATTCAAGTAAAATATGTCTTTATAGCCGTTACATTTTCACGAAGTTTGATTATTTTGATCATCTTCTTAGGTGTTTTTAATATGTTTCTTTTTTTGTAATTGAAATAGTTTAACATTACACCCACTGGGAACCCTCCCAATCGAAAAATTAGCCAAAATATTGTCCTCGGTGGAAAATTATACTTCAATTTTTGTCTTCGCTGAAAATAATCAAATCAATTCCGGGTCTGAGAAGGGGGTGTAACATTTTAATGTCATGAATATACAAGCAATAGTAGTGAACATTTTAAAAATATATTAATACTCGGCTTTGTTTTTTTTTTCTTGGGGGACGCAGGTGGTGGTCTAGTATATGTAAGCATCGGGCATGTCCAAGTTACACTCTTAACTGCCCTTGGCATAGTGATACCGGCGCATTTCATGTGGTGCCACACTTCAAATTTGGGATATTGGCATCCAAACCATTTCGAAATCCAATCTTTATTTCGCTTAGAGTTTTCAACGATACCATATAGCTGACAAACATTATCATTAGGTCTGATTTTAAAAGGTGATAGCCACTTACAAACCAAATAGACATTGGAATGAGTTTGTCCCTTTAAAAAGACGTTCGAATCAGGGTGTCTCGCCCTTTTGAAAAAACGTTCGAACGAGTCTGTCGTAATAAATAGTTACCGTATTACTTCGAATAAACGCCCCTCCTGAAAATTGTTCCCTTCACCGCAATTGCGGTATTAATTGCGGTATTAACAGATAATTGACGTCAAACCTACCTTAGATCTGTTATGTTACATAAGCCACAGATTGGCAAATGCATATATAGATTTTTTTCCGTAGATGAAATTCTAGACAAATAAATCATCTTCCTTAAGTTGTAATTTTCGTTAGGCGATAACCTTTTTTATTTGTCGACCAGCGCTATACGCATTTGTTACAGCCTTTTTCAGGCTAAACAGAAAATCCCACTACTGCAATTGCAGTGTACCACAATTGAGGGATTTCTCTGACTGTAAACAGTGAGAGATTTTTATCGTCAGAAATATTTGAAAATATTATAGATGGGATGCTAGAGATCCCAAAGCCAGATCTCAAAGGTTTTAGGAGGTATAATAGGCTTGAAAGATTAATTCGGGATGTCCTCATCTTCGGAAACTCGCAGCTTGCAAACAGTCTTATTTTCAAAAACGATTCTATGGTTAATTTTCAGCCAATGGCCAAGCAGCTTACCCTATTCGGGGTTGAAAGCAAAGCAAAACCATATTTCGACACGGTTACAAATGCTGCCGTCCAAAGCAAAAACCAGGTAAGTCCAAAATTTCGAAAATTTATTTTTTTCTAAAAATTGACTCTATAGCACCCAAGTAATTCATTTTTGAAAAAAAAAATTCTAAATATTTTTCCTACCGGGAAAAACGGCCATGTCATTTTCAGGTATGTCCATCGAAAAAAGGAAATTCCCAAGCAAAGGAAGGTAAGTCCACCTATTAGTACTAGTAATCGTATGGTTTGGAGTGCAATTAACGATTAATCACGAGCAACAAAGGAGAAAATAGTAATTTGCAGTCCGAAGGACGAGTGCAAATTACGGTATTTTCTCCTTTGTTACGAGTGATTAATCGTTAATTGCACGACAAAACATACGATTCCGAGGTAATCGTCAGTAAATAAATAGTTTTGAAAAAGAATCTTTTTCTAACTTTTATATTTTTGTAAACATTCGAAAACCTCCTTTTTTTCTTTTGTTTAAAAAGAAAACATTGCAGTGTAATTTTTCTTTGTTTTCAATTAAAAGAAGCTATTGTAACGTAAAATTTCTTTGTCTTTTATTATATAGTTAAAAAAAGTCTCTGACACAGGACTTGGGAGAGAAAAGAATAAGGGGACAAAAGTGTCCCCCCGCCGAAGAGTGCAAAAAGTGGTAATAGTGCAATTAACGATTAATCGCACTCCTCTAAACCAATCAGATTCGAGTAATTTTGCACGGCTGACGATTATCACAGTAATTGACATACCTTCTTTTTAAGGATAATAAATTATTTCTCTGAGATGGACTTACCTCTTTAATGGACTTACCTTAGTCTAATTATGGACTTACCTTCTTTTAAAAGATGCTATTCCACTGTCTATTTTCAAGATACGAACGCTTAGCATTTCGAATGTGTCAATGGAATGTTCGAATTCATTCTAGAATTCTAAAGTTTGTTTCGAAATTTCCCTCACTCTGAACTTGTCTTGTTAATTTAAACATGGACTTACCTTCTTTTTTTTAAAAAATACTATATAACCACGGCATTCATTTCTTATGTCAAAAGCAGGTAAGTCCACAATCTCTCAATAAATTGATAATAAATAGCTAAGTAAAAGAAATTGACTAGCCTTTTACTTTCTACAATTACTTTCTTTCCAAAAATACAAAACTTGAGCTAGTTAATAGAGAAAAGGTACCTCGGCTAAGGTCAAAAGGTTTTTTGCGTTTTTCTTAATGTTGACTTTTATGGACTTACCTGTTTTTTGCTTTGGACGGCAGAATGACTAGCAGCGTTACATTAATCGGAACTGGCACTTCAACCACAATCGTTATCACCCCTGCATAACATGCGCCTGCATGGTAAGCCAACCATAGAGTGATTTGTCGCAAATAAAAAACGGGGGTGGAAGATGTATTCGATGCCTTATTGAATTTACTGTAGATAGAGCCTTAAGTAATATGCTCCGTCTATGCTATCATCCGGAGTCAAACTTTACGGGATTTAATCATCATTCCTTAGGGTCTCGAGATTTATTTTACTGACTTAAAGTTTTTGCCGAAAATAATGAAGCCGTACGAGACGTTAGTGGGTCCGTGAATTCCAGTCTTCGTTTTTAATTTTGTGGTGCTAAGAGTTTGCGTACCATACAACATGCAAACTTTTGCAAAAGTGAGCTCATCGAGGTCGATTTGCATGTTTCCCGGGATTTTTGAAGAAATTAGGCACTAAAGATCTAAAAGCAAGACTCTAAAAATAGGCTTGTTCTGTTTCACAACATTTTCAGTTTTAGTCAGTCCTGAGTCAGTCATAAGTTCGACCGGTTGCTTTGGCTTGCTTTTTGCGAACAAGCATAAACAAGCAAAAGAAGTCACAGAGAAGATATGCTGGATTTTTTATTTGGAATTCTATCACTTTCAAGAAAAATGATATAGAGAAATAGAACAGTAAATAATCGAAACCCCAACAACAACAACCAGGACGTTGACAATCAGGAGATTTCTTTTGATAGTTGCTCACTTGGCTTGGTTGAACATTGCATTAGCCATTATCTTTATAAAATCAACCTAACTAAGGACTGATAGCTCGATATTAACAGGATATACATAAAGGGTACAAACACATCAAAGGTAATGCTCCAAGGATGTGGTTGCAGAAAACATTATTTATGGCTTGAAAATTAATGCTAATGGATTCTTTGTTTTTGTAGAACTGAATTCTGAAATTCATAAAAAATTACATATACAAACAATGTGGTGACCCTCAAAATTATTGCAGTCAATCACAGTCTGAATGTTCCACATTATCCAGCATACTGACTGCTTAGAAACTTGACTCTGTTCTGGTTGACGTAGCTAGTTTTAAATTTGGATGTGTATTTAACGAGATTGAGCCTTTGGACTGATCAAATTACAACATGGGATTTACAGTCAAATGACATTTTTATGGAACTCTTGGAATTCCAGAGTGCAAAATAAATTTCAAAACAGATACAATATTTTTTTGTATCAACAAGAAATTTGTACATAGACATATTTCGAAAAGAAATCATATCATATCATATCTTTCGTACGTGTTCATCAAGTGAGTCCTGGAGTGTGTTTCAAATTCAGTTTCCTTTTCAGGAAGCAATGTTTTTATAACAAAATGAATGTCATCTTTAAATGGGCCCCCTTTTATGCGCCGGGCTTTAAAAGCTTCCTTTGAAACCAAATCTGTTGTCTACTGTATACGAGAAGACATTTCTAACAACCATTACATCTTCCTCCTCACCACGTAAATAAACCACTTCGTATTTTGATAGACTTTCGGCCATCGCTATAAATTAACCCATGTTCGTTCGTTAGTTTGTTAGTTAGTTACCAGCTTTTCTCGAGATTGGCTCATTAGTTTTTTCTGATTTTTGGCACAAAGGTGCATGACCATAAACCCTCGAATGTGACGGATTTTCGATTTTCGTTTTGGACTTTGTGAAAAGTTGGATCTTTAATTTTTAGCATGAAAGTAGGGTACAATCATAGTTAAAAGATGGCTCAAGCAGATTTTTGCAAAAAAAATTTTTTGGCTCAAAAATCGCATTTTTATCTATAAGAACCACTTTTAATAAGAATATATCAATGTTCTTAGCCATATTATTATTATTATTATTTTTATTAGTTTTTTTTTTAAGATGAAAATGTCACGGTGGAAGGTAATGATTTGAGTTTTCTAGAAACACTTATTATTTTTTTGGCTGAAAAACGAATCTTTATCTATAAGAATCACTAATTATAAGCATAGATCAATGTTCTTAGCCAAAATATTATTTTATTATTATTTTTTCTAAACAAAGAAAATGTCACCTTAGAGCGCAATGATTTTCTGTAAACACTTATTATTTTTTTGGCTGAAAAACGAATCTTTATCTATAAGAATCACTATTTATGAGCACAGATCAATGTTATTAGCCAAATTATTTTTTTATTATTATTTTTTCTAACAGAAGAAAATGTCACAATAGAGTGCAACGGTTTGAGTTTTCTGGAAACCTTATTTATTAAGCTGTGCATTTTTCTGATAGTGGTTTTTATAAAGAAAAGCGCNGATGAAAATGTCACGGTGGAGGGTAATGATTTGAGTTTTCTGTAAACTTTTTCAAAAATCTTTTTCAATAGTGTTGATAGTTTCTCTCAATAGATGTGCTTTCATTTTCTTTATTTTTTTTGTATTTTGACCAGTTATGTCTTATGTGTTTCATTGTTTCAATGTTCACTGATTAGTTTGATAACCAGGTAGGTCCATAAAAGTATCGCTTGTCTTTGTTTTGTTCATGATAGGCTTTATTGTTTTCATTTATCTTTTCTTTGTTTTGTTCATGATAGGCTTTATTGTTTTCATTTATTTTTTCTTTGTTTTGTTCATAATAGGATTGATTGCTTTGCTGACGTGTTTTTTGTCGCTTTCTAGTATTTCCATCAGCACAATTATTTTTACGTTTTTTAGGTGTCGCACTGGAATTTTTCTTTACAAATCGAGAATAACTTAGTTGAAGAATCCTTTTTAGCTCTTCACTTGGTTCATTAATTTGAATAAATTGGATTTGAAAATGTTGAAATTCTTTTTCCCGAAACTCTAAATAAAAAAACTTAACATATTTTTCAAGTTCAAAAATATTATCAAACTTTAAAAGGCACGAAGCTCCATCTCCATTTTCAAATAGTAATCCACGGCTGTCCCGGCTGTGTGAATCAAAGACAAAGAAACATTGGGACCTTTTCATAATGCCTATAGTAAAACCGCCAATAATCATTAACGTATTAAATTCAGGACTTTGAGTAGTACTCAGCGGGATTTGAAGCGTGGGGTAGTCATCAATTAGTTTAGCTTCGCCAGTCTCTAAATTTAAAAAGTCAACTTTGGTGATAATACCGTTAGTTTCGATAAATCGTGGCATTCCATCGACAGATAAATAATCATTTGTATTCAACAACCTATCACCTTCAATTAAAATTTTATCTAGGTCTGTAGTTTTCCAAATAGAAACACGTCGAAAATGAGACCAGAATATCGCATACAAAGAATTTGCACTACATTGTGTTCCTGCGGTTTGCCCAAATAAATCTATGTTAGCCTGGTTAAAGGAACCTAAAACAGCTTTAGATACTTGATAATTGGTCATGTCTGTAAAATCAATGTACGTAGCAGACCCTTGATCACTTTTGTTTTCTTTAGTTGTTATTGGACCTGGGTTTAGTTCAATATCACCTGATAATAGGAGGGTATAATTAACTTTGAGAAAAATAACGTTTGGATCTCCTGAATTAAACGCTGCATTTGGATATTGAAAAAAAATACCATTTTTTGAAAGATGGACAAAATCTAGGTGTGTCTGAAAAAAGGTTGTCTCATACGACTTTGGAATTCCAAAGAAAAGAGTCTGTTAAATTGCGCCCGCGAATTTTCGATTTACCGTGCTTGAAAGCTTTTAACTTGGTAAATACTGAACCAAGTTTTAAAAGTTATACCTCAAAATTTAAGTTAGACTTTCCTCTTTCTAATGAAATGAAAACAATTCTTAGAACATCAACTGTTTGGCTCCAAGAGGCCGCCAAACCTGAAAATCTTTTGTGATACACCCGAGATTATTTTGACCATTCAGAGTATTTAATAAAAGGAACTAAAAATGGTTCCGAGTAATTTATGTTATTTTTCGACTAGCCATTTCGATTTTTGATTTTTAGAGCACTCCTCTGTGCTGTCATTTCTTTTGTATTTTGATCTTGTTATTGATTTTGTAAAATGTCACAAGAAGAAATCCTTTGATTCAGACTTAACGAGTTGGCATTTTATTATTTGTTTAAAGTCGATTCTATTCTTTGATTTACATTTTTGCATACTCAACCATTACTGTAATTTCGTTTAAATTTTTAAAATGAAAATTTAACACATTTTTTCCAATAATTTGGAGAAAAGTCTACAATTTATCCCCAAAAGTGTGTCCAGTTTTTTCCATTCAAATAACCCATAAAAAGCATTGTTACTGGTTCTTTGCATTTGCAACGGGTTTGCAACAAATTATACAGACATTAAGGCTGCACGCATCCCCAAATTAGTTTTGATATAGGGGATGCGAATCGGGCTCTGATATCGCTATATCAAAACTTACCAGAGGGGATGTGTGCAGCCTAACAGACATTTAGAAACTTTTCAAGACAGTTGTTAAATCAGAAATGCGTAAAAAATAATAAGGCGCCAAAAATTAGAAGGCTCGCAAAAATTAGCAGACGGGCAAAAATTTGGGCGCGCCAAAAATTAAAAGGCGCGCAAAAATTTGGGCGTGCAAAAATTAGAAGGCGCGCAAAAAAGATTGAGGCACGCTGGGAGTGCAAGGCGCGCAATTTAACAGACTCCAAAGAAAAGAAGTGCAAAAAGGGCTAAAAATCTGATTGGTTTCAATAGTTTAGTAAAAGCATTATCTGAAAGGTTAGAACTAATTTTAATAGATTTAGAAATACCTTTCACATTTTTCTGAGCTGTTAAAGCAAAACTTCCTATACACACACGATGTGCCTCTATAGATATCATATTGCAATTCTGTAAGCTTTAGCAAAAGTAAGGTGAAACGTTTTCATAAAGTATATGAATATTTGTATATATTTTATCTCACGAGTTTGGGAAGCTAATACATTTAGCAGAAAAATCATGCTATCATGAATACAGAGATAGCGCATTATTCGGGAGATAAAAGAAGCTGATGCAATAATCCCAATGGCTGATGCAATTGCGCGCGTTTTTTATCCCGGTGTTTACTCGAAAAGAAATCCGTGCAAATATCGGGAAATCGGATTTTCTTTTTGCCGTCTTATGATGATGGAAGAAGAAGAAGAAAATTTTACCTATTTGAATGCTCAGCTTAGGCTAACC